>NC_034196.2:8161296-8298796 GCF_002021735.2 Oncorhynchus kisutch
GGCACACTCTCCATTGAAAGGTAATTAGTTACGTCCTTTAGACGACATGGTTTTTCTCTGTTCCAGGACAACCGGGTCCACATTGGTCCAAAGATGGAGATCCGGGTAGTGACCCTGGGACTGGATAGTGCAGGGAAAACCACCATCCTCTTCAAGCTGAAACAGGACGAGTTTATGCAGCCCATCCCTACCATAGGTAAACCCACAACAGTCGTTGTCATGTAGGCATGAGTCAAATTATGCATTTTTCCATGACATTTACCTGAATTGTATTGACATTAGCCATTCCTTCTTGTCATCTCTAGGTTTTAATGTGGAGACAGTAGAGTATAAGAATCTCAAGTTCACCATCTGGGATGTTGGTGGGAAACATAAGCTACGACCTCTCTGGAAGCACTATTACCTGAACACACAAGGTACACTACAATGTCAAAAGTATGTGGACACCTGCTTGTTGAGCATTAATATGGAGTTTGTCCCCCTTTTGCAGCTATACCAGCCTCCACTCTTCTAGATGTTGGAACATTGCTGCGGGGACTTCCATTCAGCCACAAAAGCATTTAGTGAGGTCGGGCTCTGATGTTGGGTGATTAGGCCTGGCTCGCAGTCAGCTTTCCAATTCATCCCAAAGGTGTTCGATGGGGTTGAGGTGCAGGCCAGTCAAGTTCTTCCACACCAATCTCGACAAACCATTTCTGTGTGGACCTCGCTTTGTGCATGGGGGCATTGTCATGCTGAAACAGGAAAGGGCCTTCCCTAAACTGTTGCCACAAAGTTGGAAGCACAGAATCGTCTAGAATGTCATTGTATGCTGTAGCGTTATGATTTCCCTTCACTGGAACTAAGGGGCCTAGCCCAAACCATGAGAAACAGCCCCAGACCATTATTCCTCCTCCTCCAAACTTTACAGTTGGCACTGTGCATTGGGACAGGTGGCGTTCTCCTGGCATTCGCAAAACCAGATTCGTCTGTCGGACTGCCAGATAGTGAAGCGTGATTGATAACTCTAGAGAACGCATTTCCACTGCTCCAGAGTTCAATGGCGGCGAGCTTTACACCACTCCAGCCGATGCTTGGTATTGCGGATGGTGCTCTTCGGCTTATGGCTGCTCGGCCATGGAAACTCATGTCATGAAGCTACCGACGAACAGTTATTGTCTGACGTTGACTGACTTGTTGGAAAGGTGGCATCCTATGACGGTGCCACGTTGAAAGTCACTGAGCTTATCAGTACGGGTCATTCTACTGCCATTGTTTGTCTATGGAGATTGCATGGCTGTGTGCTCGATTTTATACACTTATCAGCAACTGGTGTGGCTGAAATAGCCCAATCCACTCATTTGAAAGGGTGTCCACATACTTTGTATAAATAGTGTATCTGTCTATCCTCTTTCTTTCATATTACCTGCTTCCCTTACTGTATCAATAAATATGACAAATGTACTGCTTTTGAAGAGAGAGAATTTGAAAATCCAGTATGTTATACAAAACTTTTTCAGTAAATCATTTTTTTACTCATCCAGGAAACCTGGAAACAGGTTATGAATGAATAGGGCCCTGACTTTCTCAGTTTCTCTCTCCAGCGGTGGTGTTTGTGATTGACAGCTGTCACAGAGACAGGCTGATGGAGGCCCACAGTGAGCTGGCGAAACTGCTGACCGAGAAAGAGCTGAGAGACGCCCTGCTGCTCATCTTCGCCAACAAACAGGTACACACGCAGCCCTCTGGTCCAAGAAACAAGTACACACACACACAAAGATGATTAAGTCATTGATTCCTCTATCCTCATCTGCAGGATGTCCCCGGGGCTGAGTCAGTGGAGGAGATGACAGAGCTTCTGAGCCTTCACAAGCTGTGCTGTGGGAGGAGCTGGCACATCCAAGGCTGTGACGCCCGCAGCGGCACAGGGCTCTACGAGGGCCTGGACTGGCTGTCCCGACAGCTGGTGGCTGCAGGCGTACTGGACGTGGCCTAAACATCCCCTGATGACTGACTTCTGTTACTCAGTCTCACCCCTTATCCTCTTCCCCTAGAACTACCCCATAACCCATTGATACCCTAGAAAACAGTTTCACCAAATACCTACCTAAACTTCTTACCTGATGCTTACCGATCTTCGGTACCAATGCACTTGACTGATGATTTTATGTAATGCAGCATACGGTCTGAAAATGACACAAGCGGTGAAGGTTTGGATTCAGCTATTATTTACTTTGGTTGAGAAGTGTCTGTTACGTTAAATAATGCAGTTTACTGAAATCTGTATCAATCCATTTTGAGTTGATTGAAACAGACGTTGCCGAGATATTGTATCTCTGGTGAAACATCTGAGCGAAATTTTTGCCTCTTGTTTTGTGGAGTGTTGTTGTTGTGAAGAATGCATTGGTGCATGTGGGTTGTGTTCAGGACGGTGCAACGTTGCACTCGTTGCAGATAAATGTTTAGCGCTGACATGATTCCTTCATTAATTGACAGGAGGATTTTCACACTTTATCTGAATGTACCATAATGTTGTGCCCTACTGAATGTGACCCTGGCTTCATTTGAAACCAAATGAAAAATAATATCTGCTGTCAACTATAGGACTCCAGGTTGAGTTCTGTAATGACATTTGTTCGATTTTCTGTTTTAGCGATCTGCATTTTTAGTAACATACTACATTACCCACCTGTAGTAACGCTCTTTCAACGCCTCTTGTTGTATCGCAGAACCATCCTTTGGTTAGAATGAACTTTCCTTATTGCTATAGTGTTTACTACTTCTTGTATGTGTAAAAAAACAAAAAGGCACATGTGAAGAAGCCTTTCCCTCTACTCTTAACGGATCTCTTGATTTGCATAATCTTCCATTTCTGATGTGATTTTGAAACATTTAGAAGCACAGTGCACAGCCGCACATTTGTTACTCGGACTTGATGTTTTTTGTAAATTATTCATAATGTGACGCTAGTAAATAAAAACAAACGGATGAATGTCTGAATATGGTCTGACCCATCCAGAGAAGTTGTAGATAGAAATATCTATATTGCAATGTTCCCCTGAATGGTCCCAAATAAGACCCTGCTTTATTCATTTCACACATCCAAGAAAAGATGACACATGGAATGAGAGACAGCAAGATGCATTCTTGAATAATCCAAGACTTTTACTTTTAAAAAAGGAATGTAATAATAGCACACCGACTGGTGAGACAATCAAATGCAAAACTGTAGGTTCTGAGGAAAGTTAACAGACAGAGCCTTTGGCATTGCAAATTGGGCCCCTCGGCCTGGGTAGCAGCCATCACCTCCTCAGACGGCTTCTCGTTGAACACGTCTCTGTCTGACTCGGCACACTTAGTGTCCTCTGGCTCTCCTCTTGGAGAACTACCAAGAGAAATTAAGTTGTAGTGACAGAAATTATAGAATGCGGGTCAAAATATGTCAAAGAATGTAACTACAAGAGAGCAACAGTAATATACCGTTTCTCTTTTACAGGGGCTACAATTGCCCTTCCAGGACAAAAAAAAGTTGACTGAATTTTCACCATGTAGAAGCGGTTCTTCTTGAAGGCAGTGCAGAAGATTGTGGGGTCTGGCATTGTGCTCTGCAGGGCCGGGTTGTCTCATGCCTTCATCTCGATGGTGGGAGCTGTGTTGCACGCAACCCCCTGGAACAGGCTGAGCTTTCCTTATTGCTATAGTGTTTACTACTTCTTGTATGTGTAAAAAAACACGGCTGTGTCTGGCCACACGGCTGTTCTCTAATTTCCCCAGGATACGCACACACCTGACCACACACAGGTGACAAATACATTTTGATTCAGTCCAGCCTTAAAAACAACTGATTCAACTCATCAATTTATCATCAAGAGCTTGGTAAATTGACTTAGGGTTTTTAGTGCAGGGCTGGTACAAAAGCCTGCTCTCCAAGGCTGACAACCACTGTGTTTAGAGGGTATTACTGTGAAGCGCATTTTGACCATTCAAATGCTACCTGTTGGTCTCCACATTGATGACCTTGATGCCCAGCATGGTTCCGTAGAGGACGAAGTGACCCGTCTCGTCAAAGATGATGCTGGTGAGCCTAATCTCGTCCACCTTCTCCAGTTCCCTCTCTACCGCCATCCGCTGACCAAACTCCATGTCTGGTAGCTGCTGCTTCATCTGCTGCAGCTCTGTGGGCATCTAAAAGGACCAGGTCAGAGAAATTACCACAGTTCAGATAAATGCACTGGGAAATCTGGGAAACAGTGAATTGGCTACCAATTTGTCAGTATCTTGTGACTTAAAATGACAAATCTCTTGATTATAAGATATAGCACAGTTTATTAATAGCAAAGTAAAGTAAAGACCGATTGTGAAAGTTAGGAACTTACCGATAACGACTCATCCAAACACCCTCATCGGTTTCCACGCCAGGAAGCGGAAGATCCTGACTTTCCTGTAGGTGGCGATAGTAGACATCTTACCGTTGTGGGAGAAGGCCAGGCTGGTTGGTTAGGTTTTGTCTGTGCCAGTCTTATACTCCCAGTCCACGTGCCAGGGGAATTTGAACTCGCTGGGTAGGCCGGTCCAATACTCCAGCATTCCAGCCTTTTCTGCAGAAACGATGACCCTGTATCTGGTGTTGAGGCGGACCTGGGACAGCGGAGAGGAGTGTATCTTGTCGAAGGTATGGAGCTTCTCGTTGCTTCCCCGTCCGTCGTAGGCGAAGATCTTCACGGTGGATTTCTCTGAGCAGGCCACGCAGCAGATAGCATCATCTGGGTTGTAGATCCACTCACACTGGCCCGGGTGGAAACTACACAAGACACACAGAGCAGAGGAATCAAATCAAAGTTTATTTGTCACGTGTGCCGAATACAACAGACCTTACAGTGAAATGCTTACTTACAGGCTCTAACCAGTAGTGTGAAAAAAAGGTGTGTGTGTGTGTGTAGGTAAGTAAAGAAATAAAACAATAGTAAAAAGACATTTGAAAATAACAGTAGCAAGGCTAAATACAGACACCTGTTAGTCAGGCTTATTGAGGTAGTATGTACATGTAGGTATGGTTAAAGTGACAATGCATATATCATGAACAGAGAGTAGCAGTAGCATAAAAAGAGCGGGTGGTGTGGGACACTGCAGATAGCCCGGTTAGCCAATGTGCGGGAGCACTGGTTGGTCGGGCCAATTGAGGTAGTATGTACATGAATGTATAGTTAAAGTGACTATGCATATATGATAAACAGAGAGTAGCAGCAACGTAAAAGAGGGGTTGGGGGGGCACACAATGCAAATAGTCCGGGTTAGACTTGGCACTCCGGTACCGCTTGCCATGTGGTAGTAGAGAGGACAGTCTATGGCTGGGGTGCTCCTTTTCCTGTAGTCCACAATCATCTCCTTAGTCTTGGTTACGTTGAGGGATAGGTTGTTATTCTGGCACCACCCGGCTAGGTCTCCTCCCTATAGGCTGACTCGTCGTTGTCGGTGATCAGGCCTACCACTGTTGTGTCGTCTGCAAACTTAATGATGGTGTCTGGCCATGCAGTCGTGGGTGAACAGGGAGTACGGGAGGGGACTGAGCACGCACCTTTTGGGAGCTCCAGTGTTGAGGATCAGCGTGGCAGATGTGTTGCTACCTACCCTCACCACCTGGGGGCGGCCCATCAGGAAGTCCAGGATCCAGTTGCAGAGGGAGGTGTTTAGTCCCAGGTTCCTTAGCTTAGTGATGAGCTTTGAGGGTACTATGGTGTTGAACGCTGAGCTGTAGTCAATGAACCACATTCTCACATAGATGTTCCTTTTGTCCAGGTGGGAAAGGGCAATGTGGAGTGTGATTGAGATGGTGTCATCTGTGGATCTGTTGGGACGGTATGCGAATTGGAGTGGGTCTATGATATCTGGGAGCCTTTCAAAGCAATTCATGGCTACCGACGTGAGTGCTACGGGCGGTAATCATTTAGGCAGGTTACCTCCTCTTCCTTGGGCACAGGGACTATTGTGTTCTGCTTGAAACATGTAGATATTACAGACTCGGTCAGGGAGAAGTTGAAAATGTCCGTGAAGACACTTGTCAGGTGGTACGAACATGCTTTGAGTACACGTCCCGGTAATCCATCTGGCCCCGCAGGAGGTCAGAGACCTGGCAGTGTGGTGCCAGGACAACAACCTCTCCCTCAATATCAGCAAGACAAAGGAGCTAATCGTGGTCTACAGGAAAAGGTGAGCCGAACAGCCCCCATTAACATCGACGTGGCTGTAGTGGAGCGTGTCGAGAGTTTCAAGTTCCTTGGTGTCCACATCACCAACAGACTATCATGGTCCAAACACACCAAGACAGTTGTGAAGAGGGCAGAACAACACATTTTCCCCCTCAGGAGACTGAAAAGATTTGGCATGGGTACACCCGGATCCTCAAATAGTTCTACAGCTGCACCATCTAGAGCATCCTGACCGGTTGCATCACTGCCTTGTATGGTAACTGCTTGGCATCTGACCATAAGGCACTACAGAGGGTCGTGCGTACGGCCCAGTATATCACTGGGGCCAAGCTTCCATCCAGGACCTATATACTAGGCGGTGTCAGAGGAAAGACCAAACAATTGTCAAAGACTCCAGTCACAGGCTGTTTTCTATGCTACCGCACGGCAAGCGGTAGGACCAAAAGGCTCCTTAAAAGCGTCTACCCCCAAGCCATAAGACTGATAACCAAATGGCTGATAACCAAATTATTTACATTTCATGGTAAAGTTGTATTCGGGCGCATTTGACAAATAAAATTTGATTTGATTTGAAATCATGCCCCCTTTTGACAAGTTTTTGTCAAATCGCCCCTCCGCTTCCCTTCATTGAATGGGGCTCCGTTGTTTCATCGTCACCAACCAATGCGTTCAAAGGATCACGGCCGATTGAGACTGAAAAACCCTATACGTTTTGACCATGCAATGCATGCTTCTAGAAGGATGCACAGCCAACAACTCTGGTTTGCATGCCCTGCCGAAGGACCCCATCACGTGGAATAGGTCGTTGGAGTTCATTGGTCCCCAGTGGTGGTGATCTTACCGGTAGTGAGATCATTATCGTCCCTAGCATAGCTACCAACTAGCTAGGGAGATACCAACTAGCTAGGGAGATACCAACTCGCTAGGGAGATACCAACTCGCTAGGGAGATACCAACTCGCTAGCGAGATACCAACTGGCTAGGGAGATACCAACTGGCTAGGGAGATACCAACTGGCTAGGGAGATACCGACTCGCTAGGGAGATACCAACTCGCTAGGGAGATACCAACTCGCTAGGGAGATACCAACTCGCTAGGGAGATACCAACTAGCTAGGGAGATACCAACTCGCTAGCGAGATACCAACTGGCTAGGGAGATACCAACTCGCTAGGGAGATACCAACTAGCTAGGGAGATACCAACTCGCTAGGGAGATACCAACTCGCTAGGGAGATACCAACTAGCTAGGGAGATACCAACTCGCTAGGGAGATACCAACTAGCTAGGGAGATACCAACTCGCTAGCGAGATACCAACTCGCTAGCGAGATACCAACTGGCTAGGGAGATACCAACTCGCTAGGGAGATACCAACTCGCTAGCGAGATACCAACTGGCTAGGGAGATACCAACTTGCGAGTAACGGCGTCACCGGCCTCAATCTAATCCAATCTGGAGCCAGTCAGTTTACATCTGTAAAGCATATAATAAGATTCCAAATTAAATTAGATACGTTATTTCTCAAACAATGTTAATAATTGAAAGATGACAATCGTTGACCCTGTTTTTCTGTTTAACAAAGAATACCGTTGGGTACCAGACTGATCCCCTTGGTCATGAATGGAGGCCGGGACCTACCAGAAGGAGCAAAGGTGGGTATCATAACATGTCCAGCAATGTGATTGCAATGGTTTAGCCACCTCCAAAAATCATTTCATTCACTGTTTACCTGCTATTTTCACAACTTGTCAGGCAAGACCTCAAGAAGAAAAGTGTCATGCGACACAAGTACCCTTGTGACATCTCCTCTGTTGTTGCCAGTCTCCCTCGACTCCTAAGAAATGGACACGTCATCATGAGGCCTCTGATAATGACCCGAGTTGTTGCCTTGATGACGCAGACGGCTTCATCAACAACAGGTAATGCGCGTTATGTGAAAATCCCCCTTTCAAAGGCCCTTCCAGTCAACACCATCTCATAAGATTGCCTGCTGCAGTTGTTCGAGAGATGTTCGGTCTGCAGCCTAACATTCAGCAAAGGGGCCCTCATCCGCATCAATGCTCACTGTGAGCATTCCTCTGAATGGAACAGTCATCCACATGTTGGCAAGTGTCCAGCCAGCAACCTTCATCCATCAGCAGCAACAGCTTTCGCAGGCTATTCGTTTTTTTTAAATACAGAAAGTAACGTCATTACTTTGACACATTTGATAACCCAATTGTGAAACATAATTTATGTAAACTGACCTTATTTGTTGATTAATTTCCACTTAGATGCAAATAACGTCATGGGTATAACCTAGCCTGGTGGAACCAGCCTGATCGCTGTGTTCACCATTTCTTTTTCACTTCACATTTGATGATATCGGAAGTGAAATAGAAAGGCAATCAATCTGGTTGGTTCCATCAGGCTATTCATAACCACCATTGATAATATGATCAGTGCTCTGTGTGTGTTTTTGTGTGTGACCGACTAGTATCTTTGACGAGGGGCCAGGAGCTGATCTATGCTGCTATATCCATCAATGGGGCTCTGGCAAAGACCTTACCTCCAGCCTCACCTCTTGCTTGCTCACCAACGGTCGTCGATGGGGAGAACAGAATTATATGGGTTTAGTCTGACTTTTTCAAACCTCAACAAAGTACCTGTTTGTGTCAGATATTATCTAATCCAATTGCCAATGGTATTAGAACTGCGACTGTGTTCACAGAAACATGCATGGAGCCAGCACATGGAGACTTGCAAGAAGATGTGATGAAGTCCAGACTGACAGACGGCTTGATACTGATGTCTCTAAATGGAGAGAGACCTGCCATTCGGCATTAAACGTTTATTGTATCGTCTTTTTGTATTATTGAATTGAATGGTATCAGTCAATATGGGGAGGGGAAAACCCTGTGTATTCTGCACCAGGATCAGGGAACTCCTCCCCCAAGCCAACTCAGGTTTGGCTTCTGTCATGGCCGCTAGCATTTCTTGAAGAGCAACCCAAAAAAACTAGGCCAAGTTATCGGGTGCAGTTCCTCTTTAAGGTTAGGGTTTAACTCTCAGAACCCCTTCTCCGTATGTAGGGTTTTCAGTGCTTACATTCGCCCACTGATGGCGCCATGTGAACTACAATTCCCACGCTGTGTTTTAACGTTTAGAAACGGCAAACAATCATCGCTTTCAAACCGGTTTTCGAAAAATACGCTGATATATACTGAACAAAAATATGAGAGAGGCCTGTAATTTTCATCATAGGTACACTTCAACTATGACAGACAAAATGAGGGAAAAAAAACCCAGAAAATTACATTGTAGGATTTTTAATGAATTTATTTGCAAATGATGGTGGAAAATAAGTATTTGGTCAATAACAAAAGTTTCTCAATACTTTGTTATATACCCTTTGTTGGCAATGACAGAGGTCAAAAGTTTTCTGTAAGTCTTCACAAGGTTTTCACACACTGTTGCTGGTATTTTGGCCCATTCCTCCATGCAGATCTCCTCTAGAGCAGTGATGTTTTGGGGCTGTTGCTGGGCAACACAGGACCTTGAAATGCTTCTTATGAAGCCACTTCTTCGTTGCCCGGGCGGTGTGTTTGGGATCATTGTCATTCTGAAAGACCCAGCCACGTTTCATCTTCAATGCCCTTGCTGATGGAAGGAGGTTTTCACTCAAAATCTCACGATACATGGCCCCATTCATTCTTTCCTTTACACGGATCAGTCGTCCTGGTCCCTTTGCAGAAAAACAGCCCCAAAGCATGATATTTCCACCCCCATGCTTCACAGTAGGTATGGTGTTCTTTGGACGCAACTCAGCATTCTTTGTCCTCCAAACACGACGAGTTGAGTTTTTACCAAAAAGTTATATTTTGGTTTCATCTGACCATATGACATTCTCCCAATCTTCTTCTGGATCATCCAAATGCTCTCTAGCAAACTTCAGACGGGCCTGGACATGTACTGGCATAAGCAGGGTGACACGTCTGGCACTGCAGGATTTGAGTCCCTGGCGGCGTAGTGTGTTACTGATGGTAGGCTTTGTTACTTTGGTCCCAACTCTCTGCAGGTCATTCACTAGGTCCCCCCGTGTGGTTCTGGGATTTTTGCTCACCGTTCTTGTGATCATTTTGACCCCACGGGGTGAGATCTTACGTGGAGCCCCAGATCGAGGGAGATTATCAGTGGTCTTGTATGTCTTCCATTTCCTAATAATTGCTCCCACAGTTGATTTCTTCAAACCAAGCTGCTTACCTATTGCAGATTCAGTCTTCCCAGCCTGGTGCAGGTCTACAATTTTGTTTCTGGTGTCCTTTCACAGCTCTTTGGTCTTGGCCATAGTGGAGTTTGGAGTGTGACTGTTTGAGGTTGTGGACAGGTGTCTTTTATACTGATATCAAGTTCAAACAGGTGCCATTAATACAGGTAACGAGTGGAGGACAGAGGAGCCTCTTAAAGAAGTTGTTACAGGTCTGTGAGAGCCAGAAATCTTGCTTGTTTGTAGGTGACCAAATGCTTATTTTCCACCATAATTTGCAAATAAATTCATTAAAAATCCTACAATGTGATTTTCTGGATTTTACATACATATACATATACATATATATACATATATATACATATACATACATATACATACATATATATACATATACATACATATACATACATATATATACATATATACATATATATATATATATACATATATATACATACAGTGCCTTGCGAAAGTATTCGGCCCCCTTGAACTTTGCGACCTTTTGCCACATTTCAGGCTTCAAACATAAAGATATAAAACTGTATTTTTTTGTGAAGAATCAACAACAAGTGGGACACAATCATGAAGTGGAATGACATTTATTGGATATTTCAAACTTTTTTAACAAATCAAAAACTGAAAAATTGGGCGTGCAAAATTATTCAGCCCCTTTACTTTCAGTGCAGCAAACTCTCTCCAGAAGTTCAGTGAGGATCTCTGAATGATCCAATGTTGACCTAAATGACTAATGATGATAAATACCATCCACCTGTGTGTAATCAAGTCTCCGTATAAATGCACCTGCACTGTGATAGTCTCAGAGGTCCGTTAAAAGCGCAGAGAGCATCATGAAGAACAAGGAACACACCAGGCAGGTCCGAGATACTGTTGTGAAGAAGTTTAAAGCCGGATTTGGATACAAAAAGATTTCCCAAGCTTTAAACATCCCAAGGAGCACTGTGCAAGCGATAATATTGAAATGGAAGGAGTATCAGACCACTGCAAATCTACCAAGACCTGGCCGTCCCTCTAAACTTTCAGCTCATACAAGGAGAAGACTGATCAGAGATGCAGCCAAGAGGCCCATGATCACTCTGGATGAACTGCAGAGATCTACAGCTGAGGTGGGAGACTCTGTCCATAGGACAACAATCAGTCGTATATTGCACAAATCTGGCCTTTATGGAAGAGTGGCAAGAAGAAAGCCATTTCTTAAAGATATCCTTAAAAAGTGTTGTTTAAAGTTTGCCACAAACCACCTGGGAGACACACCAAACATGTGGAAGAAGGTGCTCTGGTCAGATGAAACCAAAATTGAACTTTTTGGCAACAATGCAAAATGTTATGTTTGGCGTAAAAGCAACACAGCTCATCACCCTGAACACACCATCCCCACTGTCAAACATGGTGGTGGCAGCATCATGGTTTGGGCCTGCTTTTCTTCAGCAGGGACAGGGAAGATGGTTAAAATTGATGGGAAGATGGATGGAGCCAAATACAGGACCATTCTGGAAGAAAACCTGATGGAGTCTGCAAAAGACCTGAGACTGGGACGGAGATTTGTCTTCCAACAAGACAATGATCCAAAACATAAAGCAAAATCTACAATGGAATGGTTCAAAAATAAACATATCCAGGTGTTAGAATGGCCAAGTCAAAGTCCAGACCTGAATCCAATCGAGAATCTGTGGAAAGAACTGAAAACTGCTGTTCACAAATGCTCTCCATCCAACCTCACTGAGCTCGAGCTGTTTTGCAAGGAGGAATGGGAAAAAATGTCAGTCTCTCGATGTGCAAAACTGATAGAGACATACCCCAAGCGACTTACAGCTGTAATCGCAGCAAAAGGTGGCGCTACAAAGTATTAACTTAAGGGGGCTGAATAATTTTGCACGCCCAATTTTTCAGTTTTTGGTTTGTTAAAAAAGTTTGAAATATCCAATAAATGTCGTTCCACTTCATGATTGTGTCCCACTTGTTGTTGATTTCACAAAAAAATACAGTTTTATATCTTTATGTTTGAAGCCTGAAATGTGGCAAAAGGTCGCAAAGTTCAAGGGGGCCGAATACTTTCGCAAGGCACTGTATATATACACACATACATATATATATACACATATACATATATATACACATATACATATATATATATATATATACATACACATACGCACACTACCGTTCAAAGGTTTGGGGTCACTTAGAAATGTCCTTGTTTTTGAAAGAAAAGCTATTTTTTTGTCCATTAAAATAACATAAAATTGATCAGAAATTGTGTAGACATTTTTTATGTGGTAAATGACTATTGCAGCTGGAAATGGCTGTTTTTTAATGGAATATCTACATAGGCGTACAGAGGCCCATTATCAGCAACCATCACTCCTGTGTTTCAATGGCACGTTGTGTTAGCTAATCCAAGTTTATCATTGATCATCAGAAAACCCTTTTGCAATTGTTAGTACAGCTGAAAACTTATTCTGATTAAAGAAACAATAAAACGGGCCTTCTTTAGACTAGTTGAGTATCTGAAGCATCAGCATTTGTGGGTTGAATTACAGGCACAAAATGGCCAGAAACAAAGACCTTTCTTCTGAAACTCTTCACTCTATTCTTGTTCTTAGAAATGAAGGATATTCCATGCAAGAAATTACTGAGAAATCGCCAAGAAACGGAAGACCTCGTACAAAGCTGTGTACTACTCCCTTCGCAAACTGGCACTAACCAGAATAGAAAGAGGAGTGGGAGGCCCCGGTGCACAACTGAGCAAGAGGACAAGTACATTAGTGTCTAGTTTGAGAAACAGATGCCTCACAAGTCCTCAACTGGCAGTTTCATTAAATAGTACCCGCAAAACACCAGGTGTACTGTGTGTATAGGATGGAGATACACTTCTGCACGTCTTGCCTCCAAAAGCCATTTCATGAATATCAGAAGATTGAAAACAAGTAAATTCCTCAATGTCTCTGCATTTCTCAAACAGCTAAATATATTTTCCCATCATATATTGAATATAATAATCACTTTCACTTCAAAGAGCTCAGACACAGAAATGTAATAGGATTGTTTTATTACAGTTTTCTACTAAATGAACGACATCAAATCTGGAAGCATTACCACCTTCCTAAAAATGGAAAATACAGAAATGACTTGCTTACTACATCTGCCTATCCCATTCTGGTAACTTGAAAGATCAACATGGAAAATAAAAAGTTCAGATGGTTCACTAATAAATGGTAAAATCGAGATGCTATCAATCTACATAATACCTTTAAAAACAAATTCCATCCAAACGTTTCAGTGTTCACCAAAGTCAAACCAGTGACAGTAAATCTGGGTCCATTGTTTCATTTGTAGCAGAGGCTATATTGACCAGCCATACAGATGGTCCTTGATTCTGTGACACACAAGGGCCAGATATACTCAGTGTCTGCACCCATTACTTTCCACAGGACATAAAACAAAGAAAAGAAAATCAAAGTTGAAGGAAAAGGAAGAATATCTTAAAGGTAAAGTGGATCTAAATACAATCGTATGTCTTTAGCTCGATCGATTCCTCCGTAAAATGACGAGTAGCAAACACTTCAGTAAATCTGTCCCTGAACGTTCCATCTTCTCAATCAGTGTCAGAGGACCCGCTGGAGCTGTCAGACGAGGAAGGTTCACCTTTCTTCTTCTGCTTCTTCTTGTGACGTTCCTTCTTTTCTTTCTTTTCCTTTTTGCCTTTTTTCTTGTGGCTTTTGTGTTTCTTTCTCTTCTTGCTCTCCTCTTCGTCACTCGATGAATAAGACCTACGGGAGATTGTGCCATCCACAGTGATAAAACATAACACTACCACCATGCATAATTATTTCTCATACATACCGGAGAGAAACGAATGTGACGTACCTCTTTCTTTCAGACTTTCTGTCTTTACTCTTCCTCCTCTTGTGTTTAACTTTCCTGGTGTCCTCCTGGGGACCTACACCAATCAGGACAAATGCACAAAGCCATTCAGACAAAAACACTTGAATAAAAGTGAGAGCAACACAGTTGATGGAAGCCAAGGATTGATAGACAACTAAGCAGGGTCATGTAACTGTGTTATAACATAGTAACACAGCAGAGCCTGTTATAACAGTGACCAGAGCAGTGCTAAGTAGTCTGTTATAAAATAACTATTGTCGGTTGTTCTGTATTGACCCTTTTCTTTGTGACCAAACCTTTATACATTTTTTTATTTTCTAGGTTTTTTTGGGGGGGGGGGGGGGGGGGGGGGCGAATGCACAATATACAAACTCATCTAATTGAAATGGTTAGCTCGCATCACAGAGCCAAAAAAAGTAACAAATGTAGTAAGTAAAGAGTAAAAAAGGGGGGGAAAAAATATTGCCTCTAACCCCTTCCCCCAATCAACATGTCTCCCTCCAACCAACCACCTCCCGCCTGACCCCCCACCCAGAAACCATGTTTTTCACCCCCCACAGAAAAATCCTTACCATACCACCCCTTCCCCATGTGCCTAAAAGCAAAGAAAGATGAAAATAGGTGCATATACACGGAGTAGAGAAAACATTAAGAACACCTGCTCTTTCTATGACAGACAGACCAGATGAATCCAGGTGAAAGCTAGGATCCCTTATTGATGTCAATTGTTAAATCCACGTCAAATCACTTTAGATGAAAGGAAGGAGACAGGTTCAAGACAGATTTTTAAGCCTTGAGACATGGATTGTGTATGTGTGCCATACAGAGGGTGAATGGACAAGACAAAATATTTAAGTGCGGTAGTAGGTGCCAGGCGCACCGGTTTGTGTCAAGAACTGACACACTGCTGGGTTTTTCATCCTCAACAGTTTCCCGTTAGTATCAAGAATGGTCCGCCACCCAAAGGACATCCGGCCAACATGACAACTGTGGGCAGCAACAAACCTAGATTTGTCCGTCGGACTGCCAGATGGTGAAGCGTGATTCATCACTCCAGAGTCCAATGGTGGTGAGCTTTACACCACTCCAGCCGACGCTTGGCAGTGCGCATGTAGATCTTAGGCTTTTGTGCGCAAATACTCGGCCATGGAAACCCATTTCCTGAATCTCCCGACAAACAAATATTTTGGAACTCGGTAGTGAGTGTTGCAACGAAGGACAGACGATTTTTATGAGTACGCGCTTCAGCACTCGGCAGTTCCGTTCTGTGAGCTTGTGTGGCCTACCACTTCGCAGCTGAGCCGTTGTTGCTCCTAGACATTTCCACTTCACAATGATAGCACTTACAGTTGACCAGGGCAGCTCTATGGACAGTGCCACATTGAAAGTCACTGAGCCATTCTACTGCCAATGTTTGTCTATGGAGATTGCATGGCTGTGTGCTTGAAATACAGAATCCACTAATTTGAAGGGGTCCACTTAGGAAGCAACACTGATTGACAATAAATTTCACATGCTGTTGTGCAAATGGAATAGACAACAGGTGGAAATTATAGGCAATTAGCAAGACACCCCCAATAAAGGAGTGGTTCTGCAGGTGATAACCACAGACCACTTCTCAGTTCCTATGCTTCCTGGCTGATGTTTTGGTCACTTTTGAATGCTGGCGGTGCTTTCACTCTAGTGGTAGCATGAGACGGAGTCTACAACCCACACAAGTGGCTCAGGTAATGCAGCTCATCCAGGATGGACATCAATGCGAGCTGTGGCAAGAAGGTTTGCTGTGTCTGTCAGCGTAATGTCCAGAGCATGGAGGCGCTACCAGGAGACAGGCCAGTACGTCAGGAGACGTGGAGGAGGCCGTAGGAGGGCAACAACCCAGCAGCAGGACCGCTACCTCCGCCTTTGTGCAAGGAGGAGCAGGAGGAGCACTGCCAGAGCCCTGCAAAATGACCTCCAGCAGGCCACCAATGTGCTTGTGTCTGCTCAAACGGTCAGAAACAGACTCCATGAGGGTGGTATGAGGGCCCGACGTCCACAGGTGGGGGTTGTGCTTACAGCCCAACACCGTGCAGGACATTTGGCATTTGCCAGAGAACACCAAGATTGGCAAATTCGCCACTGGCGCCCTGTGCTCTTCACAGATGAAAGCAGGTTCACACTGAGCACGTGACAGACGTGACAGTCTGGAGACGCCGTGGAGAACGTTCTGCTGCCTGCAACATCCTCCAGCATGACCGGTTTGGCGGTGGGTCAGTCATGGTGTGGGGTGGCATTTCTTTGGGGGGCCGCACAGCCCTCCATGTGCTTGCCAGAGGTAGCCTGACTGCCATTAGGTACCGAGTTGAGATCCTCAGACCCCTTGTGAGACCCTATGCTGGTTGCGGTTGGCCCTGGGTTCCTCCTAATGCAAGACAATACTAGACCTCATGTGGCTGGAGTGTGTCAGCAGTTCCTGCAAGAGGAAGGCATTGATGCTATGGACTGGCCAGCCCGTTCCCCAGACCTGAATCCAATTGAGCACATCTGGGACATCATGTCTCGCTCCATCCACCAACGCCACGTTGCACCACAGACTGTCCAGGAGTTGGCGGATGCTTTAGTCCAGGTCTGGGAGGAGATCCCTCAGGAGACCATCCGCCACCTCATCAGGAGCATGCCCAGGCGTTGTAGGGAGGTCATACAGGCACATACAGGCCACACACACTACTGAGCCTCATTTTGACTTGTTTTAAGGACATTACATCAAAGTTGGACCAGCCTGTAGTGTGGTTTTCCACTTTAATTTTGAGTGTGACTCCAAATCCAGACCTCCATGGGTTGATAAATTTGATTTCCATTGATAACTTGTGTGATTTTGTTGTCAGCAAATTCAACTATGTAAAGAAAAAAGTATTTAATAAGAATATTTCATTCATTCAGATCAAGGATGTGTTACTTTAGTGTTCCCTTTATTTTTTTGAGCAGTGTATATATAGTCTATCAGTGAAGAGCACCTCTTCCAGGGCAATAGGATACACTGTATATCCTTCCTGGCCCTGTCCGGGGGTGTCCTCGGATGGGGCCACAGTGTCTCCTGTCTCAGCCGCCAGTATTTATGCTGCAGTAGTTTGTGTCGGGGGGCTGGGGTCAGTTTGTTATATCTGGAGTACTTCTCCTGTCCTATTCGGTGTCCTGTGTGAATCTAAGTGTGCGTTCTCTAATTCTCTCCTTCTCTCTTTCTTTCTCTCTCTCGGAGGACCTGAGCCCTAGGACCATGCCCCAGGACTACCTGACATGAGGACTCCTTGCTGTCCCCAGTCCACCTGGCCATGCTGCTGCTGTTCCAGTTTCAACTGACCTGAGCCCTAGGACCATGCCCCAGGACTACCTGACATGATGACTCCTTGCTGTCCCCAGTCCACCTGGCCATGCTGCTGCTCCAGTTTCAACTTCCACCTGACTGTGCTGCTGCTCCAGTTTCAACTGTTCTGCCTTATTATTATTCGACCATGCTGGTCATTTATGAACATTTGAACATCTTGGCCATGTTCTGTTATAATCTCCACCCGGCACAGCCAGAAGAGGACTGGCCACCCCACATAGCCTGGTTCCTCTCTAGGTTTCTTCCTAGGTATTGGCCTTTCTAGGGAGTTTTTCCTAGCCACCGTGCTTCTACACCTGCATTGCTTGCTGTTTGGGGTTTTAGGCTGGGTTTCTGTACAGCACTTTGAGATATCAGCAGATGTACGAAGGGCTATATAAATAAATTTGATTTGACTGTATTTCTCTCCATACTCAGCCAGGGGCCGGAAGAATCACATCTAAACCAATTTATGATGGGATGAAATGCTAGTGCCTGGAAATACAATTTAAAGTTTGGTACGGATATTCCTCCAACGTCTTTCCCTCTTTGTAAGATTGATCATTTTATCCGGGATCACTTACCTTGCCATATACATTTCGAAACCGCACTATGGATTTTTTCACAATAGCTAGTAGTGGGAGTCAAGGAAAGCACTGAACTCCATAAATTCTGGAGTTATATATTCATTTTGACAATAAGAGTAGGCAACAACACATCTACAACACTGATCCTCAACACGGGGGCCCCTCAGGGGTGCGTGGTTAGTCCCCTTTTGTACTCTCTGTTCACCCACAACTGGGTGGCCAAGCACGACTCCAACACCATCATTAAGTTTGCTGACAACACAACAGTAGTAGGCTTGATCACAACAACGATGAGACAGCCTATAGGGAGGAGGTCAGAGACCTGGCAGTGTGGTGCCAGGACAACAACCTCTCCCTCAACGTGAGCAAGACAAAAGGAGCTGATCATGGACTACGGGAAAGGAGGGCCGAACACGCCTCCATTCACATCGACGGAGCTGTAGTGGAGCGGGTTGAGATCTAAGTTCCTTGCTGTCCACGTCATCTACAAACTATCATGGTCCAAACACACCAAGATCGTCATGAAGAGGGCACGACAACACCTTTTCTAGGACCTATATACTAGGTGGTGTCAGAGGAAGGCCCCAAAAATTGTCAGACTCCAGCCACCCATGTCATAGACTGTTCTCTCTGCTACCACACGGCAAGCGGTACCGGCGCGCCAAGTCTAGGTCCAAAAGGTTAAAGGCTAAAACCAAATATTTAAAATGGGAAACGATAGTGATGCCATAAGTAGAGATGGCGTCCTCCATCGGGGTCTTGAGAGGCAGTAGGGCAGATTTGGTTAGATGTATTTTACTTGAGATGTAGCTGAATTTCTTTATGTTCTTCAAAGTGTTTGGGAGGGATTTGAAATACACTGTCGAGATAAAGTCGGCTCAAAATGAGATGACGTGATCCGTAGAATTTAGAGATAGTGGTGTAATTTCTTTAAATTGCCTGGGCCAGGGGCTCCATAGACAAAAATAGCAGAGGTGAGATGGGATCACGTTGCCTGCAACTTCTAGTTATACTGAATAGAACAAAGCACGTATTGCTTGTTATTACTATGGCTGTGGGATTGTCATTTAGTATTTTAGTCATATTAATGAAATTCGAGCCATGTCAAAGATATGACCATTCTAGTCTATCAAAATCTTCTTCTGCATCGAGAGATAGAACAGCCCAAGGAGCTTTGGTTTTATGATGAAGCATGTGAGATATGTAATACACAACAGATGTTATCTTCAGATAATATTTGGGTAAGTAGCAAGACAAGACGACAGAATTTTGGAAAAAAGTTTAATATCCATGTTTAGCAAATGAAAATGGCGTCCTTATATATATATATATAAAAGGGAAATTAGTGCTGTTCTAACATCCCTTCCAAATGAATCTTTGTAAACGACTGTGTTAATAATTTCAAGCAACAGTGGACCTAATTGGTTCCAACATTTTTAATAGAGTACCAGGAATACCAGCCCAACCAGGTGATGTGCCTTTATTGATGTTATCTAATGCCCTTTTAAGTTCATGAAAAGAGATTTGGGCTCCCAGCAAGCCCGGCTTCCTCAACTGAGAGACGAGGAGTTCTTAGATCCTTTAAATGGGAATCAATCTGGCTTGGTGTGGATTTATAAATCAAAGGTGTACAATTCTTTATAGCAAAGGGAGATTCTTTAGTTGATTAATTTGGCTTCGGGTAATAGTAATTCACCTGATTCAGATTCAATCGTTGCAATATCCAGTCATTGATCATTGCTGCAAAGCTTGTTAGCCAGTAGATGACTGGGTCAATTACCATGGATGAAATGGTTGAGTCTAACTCGATGGATGGCAAATTCAGATACAAATGTAGTTGTATTGTTTTTAATAACGCCTTTGATGGCGTCCCATAAAATGTGAGGATCCTCGACTGAATTTTTGTTAATAATTACAAATTCATTCAATTCAGTTTGAAATTGGTCACCGAAAATTTGGATTTTGTAGTTAGAAAATATTAAAGCGGCTCTTGTAGGAGAATCTGGAATGTGTATCTGGCAGTAGTAAGCATGACGATCAGATATGCTCGTATGTCGAATTTCTATTTTCTTGAATAAAGAAAATAAAAGCGTAGGCACGTCATAGTACTAAATCGATTTGGGAGAATGTTTTGTGCCTGTTTGAATAGAAAGTGTACTCTTTTGCTTTAGGGTTATGAGCTCGCCAGGCATCAATGAGGTAGTAATCAGAGAGTACATGATGAAGAGCCTTGGTTGCTTATGGATTGTAGTTGGTCTCATTAGATTTGTTCCATATGTCCAGAATGGCATTCATTTCTGTACCAGTAACCAGTTGGAATTCAGTTAATTCTAACAACATGCTGAGCAGAGATTCCAAAATGTAAAAGAGGTTTAGACCTTTTGAGTCTTTTCCTTCCCGACCCAGCTTGTCATGAGGCAGATCCTCCTGCTCGTCCTCTGTACTCTCTTCACTGCTTGTACTGCTTACATCTAGGACAATGTCTTTCCGGGGGTCCACACGCACAAAGTTACGGCACTCGAACGTCAGGTGGCCCGCTGATAAAATGACCAGAGTAAGTACAAAAGTGAGTGAAGAAGGGAAGTACTTTAGAATGAAAGTATCTAGCACAGAATCATTATGGCACACTCAGGGGTCAGGGGACAACAAGAAACATTCTGGAATTGTATTCACAAGGCTTGAATATGGTAGAGTTAGACTAGAGACATAATATAAGCAATAAAGATGACTTACGGTAACCACATTTCTTGCACCCAGCTCTGATGTTGTCCTTATTGGGACCTGCAAATTAATTGACAAATGTAATCATTGTGAAATGGGACAATTTTTGCTTTGTTGAAGTCTCGCAAAAACGTAGGCCGGTATATTCTGATTCCTTCTTATACTGAACATAAATATAAACGCATTATGCAAAAAAATGTATAAGACTTTACTGAGTTACAGTTCATATAAGGAAATCAGTCAATTGACCATTTTTTTTTATTAAGCACTAATCTTTGGATTTCACATGACTGTTGGTCATAGATACCTTAAAAAAAAAGGTTAGGGGCGTGGATCAGAAAACCAGTCAGTATCTGGTCTGACCACCATTGTCCTCATGCAGCGCAACACATCTCCTTCGCATAGTGTTGATTGTGTCCTGTGGAATGATGTCCCACTCTTCATGGCTGTGCAACGTTTCTGGATATTGGCGGGAACTGAAACGCTCTGTCGTACACGTCAATCCAGAGCATCCCAAACATGCTCAATGGGTGACATGTCTGAGTATGCAGGCCATGGTAGAACTGGGACATTTTCAGCTTCCAGGATTTGTGTACATATCCGCGCATCATATCCGGGCCGTGTATTATCATGCTGAAACATGAAGTGATGGCGGCGGATGAATGACACGACAATGGGCCTCAGGATCTCATCAAAGTATCTCTGTGCATTCAAATTGCCATCGATAAAATGCAAATTGTGTTGTTTTTCCATAGCTTATGCCTGCCCATACCATAACCTCACCGCCACCATGGAGCACTCTGTTCACAACGTTGATATTAGCAAAACGCTCACCCACACAATGCCATTCACAGGGTCTGTGGTTGTGAGGCTGGTTGGACAGACTACAAAGTTCTCTAAAACGGTGTCTTATCGTAGAGAAATTAACAATTTCCCCTGGCAACAGCTTTAGTGGGCATTCCTGCAGCTCCCTCTAAACTTGAGGCATTGTGTGACAAAACTGCCCATTTTAGAGTGCCCTTTTATTGTTCCCAAAGGTGCACCTGTGTAATGATCATACTGTTCAATCTGCTTATTTATTATACCACACCCGGCAGATTGATGGTTGACCTTGGCAAAGGAGAAATGCTCACTAACAGGGATGTAAACAAATTTGTGCACACATTGAGAAAAATAAGCTTTTTGTACGTACAAAACATTTCTGGGATATTTTATATCAGCTCATGGAAAACAGGACCAACACTTTACATGTTGCGTTTATATTTGTGTTCAGTGTATATGATTCACATTGAGATAACACAGCTGTTATCAGACGAATGGAGAGACTAAAATGCCATACACAGATTATTATCAAAATAACACTAGCTAGCTATTTAAAACATTGAACACAATCATACTAGCCAATCGGATCATAGTTGCTAGGCTAGCTAACTAGCAGTCCATAAGTTCTGCCAAAAGGCAACTAAAAGATAGTGATAGCTAGCTACCTCCAATTACCATTAAAATATTAATACCGAGGAGTCTTATGTTAGGGCAAACATACCTGGTGCAGCCATTATCACACTTTATTGCAAAAAACAACAACCTTGTTGCGTTGATAGATTTCGAACCACTTCCCTGTGGGTCCTCTACAAAAGAGGTCCGATAGGAAACATAAAATGGTTAGTGGTTAGTACCATCTTTGGTTAAAACACAACCACAAAAAAAATGTTTAAACACATTTGGAGCTGATTTGACTGACTGCTTGAGAAATAATTCGCACATACTAATATTTCTGACTCTCTTATTTTTTCAGAAAACGTTCATAATTAGAGTTTTCTCGAGATAAATTCGTCAGCCTCCCTTTAGCTAGCTAGCTACTGTTTTGTATAACGTTTTAGGGGGGCGGGGAGGGGGTTGATCGAAATGTAACACACGGACCAAACCACACATTTTAGGGGTGTATATGAAAATGATAATCCATCAATGTTTTAACAGATGTTTATTTACGATATATTTCCATACATATATTTAATACGTTCATTGATATTTGACATATCACCCTTCAAACAAATATTAGGGAAGCTTGCTTCCACGCATCGACTTGGTAAATGCCGCTCACACCCCATTGCCTCGAGGTAAACAACGCATTCATAGTTTAACAACATGGCGGTTCAGTGAGTTGTGCTGGAAACACGTTTAGACATTAATCTCTAATTTGCAGTCTTTGCCAAATACTTAGTGCTGCATTTTTGGAAAAAAATATATTTTTATACTGCTGAAAAGATAGATAACAGATTTTCGGAGTCGAGTTGTCCGTTAACGTCAACAACAAAATGAGCAACATTTACATTCAAGAGCCTCCAACAAACGGAAAGGTGAGCGCTAGCTTTGTTTGCCAAGGCTCCTGTAATTAGTTTCTCTGAAGATCACAGTCTGCACGAAGTACAGTAAGCTGGCTAGCTAACGTTCTGCCAAGCAGACGTGTGGCCTTGGTATAAAGTGATATGCTTCTACCTTCTCAGGTTCTGATCAAGACCTCAGCTGGTGACATCGATATTGAGCTGTGGTCCAAAGAGGCACCCAAGGCCGCCAGAAACTTTGTCCAGTTATGCATGGAAGGTAAAGACTGGGTGCCTGATTTATATATACTAGCAGGTTCAAATGCAAGGTCACTCAACAGTACTGATGTACTTATAATGTATACTCAATCTTGGTTAACCCAGAACCTGGAATTCTGTCCGATTTTGTTTAGTCTGTCCTCAAGAGATTAGTATACTCACCATTTCACATTGCACACCAGCTTATTGTAAATGTGTACTGTTCTCTTCCACAGGATACTATGATGGAACACCATTCCATAGAGTGGTGCCAGAGTTCATTGTCCAAGGAGGAGATCCCACAGGATCCGGGACGGGGGGAGAGTCCATCTATGGACGCCCATTCAAGGTCCACTTTCACTGTCTCCATCACCTTATTAACTCACATCATGGTCACCCCCAAAAGATTATAGGCTAGACATAAACTCAACTTTTCTACATGGAGCCTTTGTCAACTCACCCATTACTATGGTTTCAGAATTTCACTAACAATGTGACAGTGGGGCTGATTCTGGTTTTGCTGTTGGCTCTGTCCCCCGTTCCCAGGATGAGTTCCACTCCAGACTGCGTTTCAACAGACGTGGTCTGGTTGCCATGGCCAACGCAGGGCCCCATGACAACGGCAGCCAGTTCTTCTTCACCCTGGGTCGGGCAGATGAGCTCAACAACAAACACACCATCTTTGGAAAGGTAAAATGCCAAAAGAAGATCAATGCATCTTTATGTTTGGAAAGCTTTTAGTATGCAGCATTTGTCCTGTAAGTTCATCTTCCTTTCCCCAATGCAGGTGACGGGTGATACAGTGTACAACATGCTCAGGTTATCCGAAGTGGAATGTGATCAGGAGGAAAGACCTTTAAATCCACACAAGATACGAACCACTGAGGTATGTATGTCTTGTTATGGGTTTACATCACACCCTAATATTTTATCACTTTGACCATTCATTTGTTTTACATGTGTACCAATTCTGTCAGACTCTTGTTACTTTACGTTTTTTCAAATGTCTCTCTGCAGGTGTTACATTCTCCCTTTGATGACATCATTCCACGTGAAAGAAAAAAATCCAAAAAGGATGAAGACAAAAAAGAGGGAAAGAAATCTCAGTCCAAAGCAACAAAGTAAGTGTTTAATTGACTATTATACACACTTTCTCTGCTCCTCACTCTCAATCTGTTGCTGACTCGGAAGTGTGGTACTGCAGTTATGAACAGTCGGACTCTGGACCTATTTATTTTGTCAGGAACTTCAGTCTGTTGTCATTTGGAGAGGAAGCTGAGGAGGAAGAGGAAATGGTAACTCAAGTCAGCCAGGTAATTAGAACATGAGCGGTCTTGTTATTCTGCGCCTCAAATCTAACTCGCCATCTTTGTGCCATCCGTGTCAGATACATTACACACATTGTTTATTTTCATCCAGACACTGAAGGGGAAAAGCAAAAGCAGTCATGACCTGCTGAAGGATGATCCACTGCTGAGCTCTGTCCCAGCGGTCAACAAGTAAACACACAGATACCGTAGAGACACCATGCTCTGCTGCCTCAACTTATCTTGTTTGGAGAGTGAATGAATGAATATATTATTCATGTTTTTCTGAATCTATTTGTCTTGTGTTTGAAGGAAAAAAGCCAGAGGTGGGGCTGGAGAAGCAGCAGAGGTATGCTCTTATACCTTCATGGGGTCTGTTCAATCAACACACCATGCACCACGTTTATAATGCACTCCGTTCCGCTTGTTGAGGAACACCTTTTCTCTTGAGCGTTCTTCATGCCTTCTCTCCTTTCTCTCGTATTCAGGGTGAGGATGATGAGGCTGCGGAGGGGGATGCGAATGGTGACGAAGAGGAGTATGACTCTGACGAGAGGCAGGAAATGAGGGAGAGGATCTCTAAGAAGCTGAAGAAGATGAAGGAGGATGAGAAGAAGAGTACCGATCCCAGCGAGGAGGACAGAGGAAAGAGGGCCAACCGCAGGTAGATTACACTAAAATGACATGCCATCCATTCCATATAGCCATTTATGCACCTTTTTAATTGGGGATTGTTGTTTAATCTAATAGCGGTGTTATCGTTTACGTTAATCGTTCGCCAGTGTTCTGAGTTTAGGCCCCTTTTTGTCTTTACCACAACATCTTTGATTAGAAACCTGACTTGGTGCCCAGCAGGTGGCGGTAGCGTATAAGAGAAAGTGATGTCAAATCAGTGATACAGTAGTTGTAATTCTTTAGACTGGCCATGGGGAGGCATTGTAGCACTGCATGGACAAGGGAGCTCAGTCTGTATGCACTGGATATACTACTGCTTTAAAGCCCCAACTCAATGTCCAGCTAGGTGACATGTTGGTTCAGTTCACAAGGAAATCCGTGATAAAAGAGAGAGCTTTTCGTTCAATCTGTTCCGATAGGTTTTCGACGGTATCTTGTGATAACTGAGATGATGCAGTATAACTGAACATATCAAAGGACCTCGTCGTAGAGACAAAGCAGTGTGATTCAGCTGCTTTGATGTAATGGCCATCATCATCCTATGGACTGGCTATATCATAGGCTACATACCACCACTGATAACTCAACAATGACTCCTTACTCCTTGCTCACTACTGTAACTAAGTACAGTCTTGACAAGATAATTACAATGGCAAACGCAATTTCTGATTAAACACTGATTGTTGTAAAAATACATTTTAATGGGAATTACTTTTGGTGACCATGAATGAATGAATGAATGAATCAGAGGGTCGGAGGTACTTATGCTGGGTGATTCCTCATGACAATATAACAAAAAAATATCATGATTCTTAAGATTTTCAAGAAATTAATCCATAGAAGAGTCCTTTGGAGGAAGGATTGTTGACATATATTTTACATTTGTATCTTTATAGCATAATTGTGGAAAAATGTATTAAAGTTGGTACAATTGGCCTTACATAGGCCGCCTTTTAAAGCTGCAATATGTAACATAGAAATGTGTGTTATAGATCTGCCATTCTCATTGAAAGCAAGTCTAAGAAGCGGTGAATCTGTTCTATGTGTGCTATTTCTATGCTTCCCGTTCTTAAGTTTAAGTTTTTGCGTCTTTTACTTACGGTTTTGAACACCAGCTGAAAGTACAATATTTTTGGTTATGGAAATGATATTTCACAGCTTTTTAGATGGTACAGTGAATGATTATCTACATGCTTGTTTTGTCACAACTAAAATTAAGCGAACAGAATTTTTGCAACCAGGAAATGGCATAGTGATTTCTGCAAAATGCATCTCTTAAGATTCCATAATGTTTTCATCTGCAGGTGCTACAAAGCAAACATTGGTGTCATATGAAGCTTTACCTCTTGCTCTGTAATATGCGTAGTATTTTCATTTCAATAACAATTTTCTTACATTAATTAATATTGAGAAATATTCACATGAATATTTAACATGAGCAATGCCATTAGATTTAGAGAGAAAAAGCTATACATTGTTGAACATAAGACTCAAGGCATATCGAAGTTCCAGTGAGGGATCTCTGCTAGTTTTAAAGATGTGGCCCATTTTTATACAGAGAAATTGGCATAGTAGACAATGTAACCAATCACAGCCCTCCTTCTTACTTGTATCATAGCACATCCTGTATCACCAGTAGAGGATGATCATTTTGACATTCACGCTGTTAATGCTTAACATATTGGATCGTAACTCTAAAAGTAGAAGAGATCCCACTGTGGAATGTTGATCTGCCCGTAGAGTATATTATGTTCAACCATGTATATCATTTTGTTTTTTGCCAAATCTAAGATTTGGTGTTTTCGATTCATGTTTGTTTTTCAATAATCATAAATGCATGTAGGAAAATTGTTATTGAAGTCTAAATGCTACTCATATTACGGTAAAGTTTCATATGACACCAATGTTTGCTTTGTTGCACCTACAGATGAAACATCATGGAATGTTTAAAGGAGGCCTGGGTAAGGCCAACATGTCACAAATGTTCCAAATGTGGTCACAAAACTTGAATTCATTCTTTCTCAATTAGGCTTTAAGATACACATGCCAAATATGTCAACATTCCTTCCTCTAAAGGACCATTCTACGAATTACATTTTGTGAAAATCCCCCAAATCATGGTCTTTCTTTGTTGTTGTTCTAGTCTCATGAGGAATCACCATGCTAGGGTGTTGATGAGGACTAGTGACACCCTCTCAGCCAAGCAGAACCCCCCTCGCTGCTAACACACACTCGCCTCGGGCCACTGGCCCCACATCAATGAACTCAGCCTGTCCACTGCAGCCAGGACCCGCTAGGTGGAAGAGAAATGCTGTCACCCACACCACATGCCTTACTCCGCTGTAGTAGAGGCAAACATCAGTCTGCCAACACTGTGTGAGAGCGAGCAAGCAAACAGGCCTGAACGAGAGTCAGACAGACAGATAGATCGAGCCGGGAAGAGAAAACGGCTGTGACAGTTTTTGTAACCTCAAGGTTGTCGTCCAAAATCGGTTACCGGTGGAGGAAACATAGTGTTTTTAAAAGCATGTGACATGTTTGTCTCAATGCCACTGCTGATTACCACACAGCACCAGCATTATCATAAACTGTTATCTAGCTGTGTGTTGTGTTACCTCTCAATTACCCAATGGGATAAGGACTCGGCACCGGCCCAGCCAGTCAGCTGTGTGTGTGCGCTCGTGCGTGTGTGCATGTGACTGACAGGTAGGCCGATGCAGACCGACTGTAGTATATTAAACACAAGCGTAGATTGTTTGGCTGTAGGCCTGTACCCCAGCACCGTGGTTTGTGTTGGCACAGAGTCAAAGGGAAGGCTGGTAGGTAGAGCACAGTGTTGGGCCGGGACAAAGGGGGCATTGTTGAAGAATCTCTCCTCCTCTGTCTCTCTCTTTCTTTCCCCCTTTCTCTCTGAGATATTGTTTCAGACCACAAGAGTGTATTTTTATTGTTTGGCCCGCTGAGTAATTCCTTTATGCTCAACTGCAGGGGATAAAACTGAAGGATGGTCGTGGGTGCTATCCAGCAGGTCTCAGGTGGAGACGTTAAAAGTCAAGTCTGAGACGACCGCGAAAATTAGGAATCTCGCGGAAAAATATTTTTCAGATCTACACAAAACCTCTTTACCATATTGCCAGGCAATTGTTTCCCGTAGGTGCCAAGCGACCAGACAACATTCCATTTTCCTCAGCATCAAGTGACGTAATCAGTCTGAGGTGTTTTCACGAGAGATCTCAAATCATAATGTATATTTACTATGACAGGATGGGAATTGAAGAGGGAACTGTAATTTGGTCCCGTCCATTAAAGGAGAGGGTAATAAACCTGGAAATCTCTCTAGAAATACTTGGACTGTTTGGTTGGGTGCGGACAGTTTTTACAACACCGGTATATACTTACCACATCATTATCCGTTATTGTATATCGACCCCATGATACAGCTATATATAGCTATTTATCAATCCCTCTCACCTCCACAGCATTCACCAGAGAGGGATCTGAGCTCAACACCTCGTCACCATTCCTATTGATTAAATCCGGTCTCTATATGAAGTGCCTGGGGCCTCTTTGCGGGAGTTCATTTTTTAAATTTGTGTATATATATATATATATATATATATATTGAAGTGAGTCCCAAAAGCAGTGCATGTGGTAGCCGACTAGCCGCCACTTTTGTTAAACCCGACGGGGCATGACTGGGGAAGCAAAACGCTTCCATATGGCTCTGGGACACAGCCTTAGTTGACTGGCTCTGCCAACAAGACCCTGGCTCTCTTGCGCTCTCTCTTTCTCTCAGGCGTGCACTCTCTCTGCCTTTCTCTCTCTCCATTTACACCGAGACTACCAAAAATTAGGAACACCTTACTAATATTGAATTGCACCCCCCCCCCTTCCATTTTGTCCTCAGAATAGCCTCTTTTCGTCAGGGTATGGACTCTACAAGGTGTCGATAGCATTCCACAAGAACTGTTGGGCGGGAAAAACCCAGCAGCGTTGTTGCAGTTCTTGACACGAACCGGTGTGCCTGGCACCTACTCAAAGGCACTTAAATCTTTTGTCTTGCCCATACACCCTCTGAATGGCACATATACACAGTCTATGTTTTAAAAAGGCTTAAAAATCCTTCTTTAACAAGCCTCCTCCCCTTCATCTGTACTGATTTGAATTGGATTTAACAAGTGATAAGGAATCATAGCTTTCACCTGGATTCAGCTTTTCAGTCTGTCATGGAGTGAGCAGATGCTCTTAATCTTTTGAAAAACTCTGTGTATATCTCTCTCATCTATCTCTCCCTGTCATTCCCCTCTTCTCATTGCCTGGTCGTTCTTGAGAGATTAGCCCTGAATTCAAACCCAAATCAGGAAGAAACTACTCCTGTCAGGCCCAACGTTTAACCATGACCAGTCTTTTTCCAATCTTAATCATGTTTTAACTGAGAAATATCTTTGTTTGGGCCTTTTAAGGTCTAGGCCTGTGAGCCAGTCCAGGGGTGTGTGTGTGAAGAAAAATCTATAATGACTGTTGATCTTTAACAGATTGAGATGTGGCCTTTTCCTGACTGACTAGGTGACTGACGACCTGGTCACCAAGACGACCCAGTACCTCTCCCGTAGGAGGGTTGGCCAGACCGTTGTTGTTTCACTAGACGGTCCTTCAGCAGACAATGGAACTCGCAATTAACTGGGACAACAGACACCAATTATCTAAGCCCAAGTGGCCTTACCCTGGACACCAAACGTGCACACACACACACACAAAAGTGACACGGTGTGTGGCTAATTGGCTGCACCTGTTTGTTGTGATTGGTCATAACCCAGGGGGTCTCTCAGAGAAAGGTAATGGGAATCAGGAAGCACTGGACTCTCTAGTGGAGAACCGCTGTAGACTATCCAGTTCCTGGCAGCAGGGTCCTGTGTGTTTTGGAACTGACAGGTCTACACATCTCTGCTGGCCCGACCTTGCATGTCTATCCAGCACGGAGCACTCTCCGTCTTAGTCTTTCTCTCGCTCTCTTTCTCTTGCTTTCTCTGTCTTTCGCTCTCTGTCTCTCTGTTCCCTCTTTCTCCATCTGTCTGTCTCTCTCTCGGGAAACAGATCTGTGTGTTTAGGACTCTTTATGTGTTTGATGGGCTGGATGGAATGAAGAACCTGTGGGGAATTTAGCCTACTTGGTAGGAGAGGGATAGACACATTGCTTCTCTCCTTCTCTGCACAGTCATGCAGATTCTTGTCTGTGCTGCTGCTGGTGCTGTGGTCAGATTCCTCCTCACCGTCCTGCTTGGCTTTGAACCAAGCCGAAGCTCGAATCCACTATGTGGTGCTTGCCTACGGAGCAGCAAGGGGAACTGCCCCTCCCTACCTTCAGTCTATGCTCAAACCCTACACCCCCATCCCGAGCACTCCGTTCTGCCACCTCTTGCCTCTTGGCCGTCCAACCCCTACAGGGGGGTCAGCTCCCGCTCAGGCCAGTCAAAGCTTTTCTCTGTCTTGGCACCCCAGTGGCGGAAAGGGCTTTCCCCTGACACCAGGACAGCAGAGTCCCTGCCCGTGTTAAGGACGTGTCCGAAGCCTTAACTCTTCAAAGAATATATATTTTAAATAAGACATCATATGTACTTTATTATGATATGTGGTTGTCCCACCTAGCTATCTGAAGATGAATGCACTAAATGTAAGTCGCCCTGGACAAGAGTGTCTGCTGGACAAGAGTGTCTGCTGGATGACTCGAATGTAAAGGTTTAGATGTTGTTGTCATCCCACTGTCTGTCATCCCAATCTCTCTGGTATACCAGAGGCCTGGTTTAGACTGCTGCGCTGAGGGATTGGGATCCCTCCGTCTGTCTGTCTGTCTGTCTGTCTGTCTGTCTGTCTGTCTGTCTGTCTGTCTGTCTGTATGTCTCTGTCTGTCTTCTGTGCTGTGCTGTGGGTTCCTCTCCGGCGCTGGCGGGGTTCGAGAGAGTGACTGACTGACTGGGCCGTAGCCAGTCACTTTGTGTGCTTTCTTTATGAAAAGTAAATCATCCACAGCACCCTGGGTTTCGCTTATTTGAATTGTCTGAATGAGCGACAATCGCTGGCAGCCCCTGAGAGGCCGAAAGCCGCCTGGCCCAGCAGAGAGGAATGACGAAGACCTGTTCCTACTTCAATCTGCTCAGAAAAGAGGAGAGGGAGGACATTAATGTAGATAGGCTGGTCCTAGACATGCGTCTCTCGCTCTCTCTCCTCTCTTCTCTGTCTCTCTTTCCCCTCCTTAGTGTTGTGGGATGACAGTCCCACTCCTTCCCTGCTGGCAGGTGGGGAGGTGCTGCTGAATGGCTGGCATTGTGCTCCGGTTGGGAAGGAGGTGGAGTGGAGGAGGGGATGGATGTCTCTTGACCCCCCCCATACCCCCCCAGCTGATAGATCTGAAGGAGGGAGGGAGTCAGAGAGAGAGAGAGAGAAGGCACACTCTGGCATCTCGTCAAAGCCTGGTCTCATTAACACGCTCTGTGTGTGTGTGTGTGTGTGTGTGTGTGAGAGAGAGAAGCTGGGATGGTCCTGCTAACAGAAGGCCACTGTATTCACTACTGTGTTATTTTTCATCTGGCTAAATGAATACCCATGGAGACCTCCCCTTGGGCTGGTTGAAACTAGTGCTCACCTTGTGGTGTGTCTGCTATTTTTAACTGTACCGCTCTGCTCTGGCTCATTCTCATTTATTAGCAGTTCTGTTTTGGAGGCCGTTTGTGACAGCTTGCCACTTCTTGAAATCTGATTTTGCGTATTTACTCCGACTATATGCGCTTTTATATATAGCCTCTATGCAGGCAACAGAGCCGTAGCCAGGGTCTGAGTTTCAGTGAGGTCCGATGGGAGCCTCACATTGGTAACGTTATCACGTTGGTTGCTGTATCTTCAGCCACCTCAGTCCATCTACAAACACATAGCCTATTAGCTATACGATTAGCCGCTTCACATTAACTCAGCACTTTGATTGATTAAAAACTATAATTTTACGTATTAAAGAGAGATCTGTGAGGGGGTTAATAAAATACTTTTCCTGCTAATGTCGATGTCCGAGCCCCAGTGGAAATCTAATTAGCATAATAAAAGAAATCCCCGTTAAAATATTTGTTTTGCTTTGCATGCGTCTCAGTCCACCGCATCCGTCTAGGTCTCACTTCCGTATCTGCGGTGGAAGGTGACCGTTCTGCTCTACGACCCCCACAAGCGTCTTGGGACTTGTCTGAAGTCTGTACAGCCGATCTGCCAACTTCTGTCTGTTAGCGTCCCAACAGTTTGGGCTACACACTAATATGACCCCTCTGTGGAAAGGCGAGACACTCACATGCACGCACATCTCTAAGCCTCACAAGACTCCTCTGAAGGTCCCCCGGTACCAATGGGGAAAAAATGAATGGAAGTATAATGTATACAGTATGGAAACTGTTTAGTGTCAAAAATAAGGGGTTAAATACATGTAAAATCGCTCAGGTATAGGACAGACACTTTACAGTAAACTTCTTTTTGGATTTTTTTGGGGGGGAGGCGGGCTATCTGTTGTTCCATGTAGTGAATCTGTTATTCAATGCATTTGAATGGGCTAATAGCAGTAAAGCCAAAAATAAATGTTCATCAAATCATTTTTTCAATACAGAAGGTATACTTCAAGGGGTGTTAATTCAAAATCAAGGAGCAAAATTCAAACAATTTCATATGGTTTAGTAGAACCCTCCCCCGCTTAAGACAGGGCTTAGTAGAACCCTCCCCCGCTTAAGACAGGGCTTAGTAGAACCCTCCCCCGCTTAAGACAGGGCTTAGTAGAACCCTCCCCCGCTTAAGACAGGGCTTAGTAGAACCCTCCCCCGCTTAAGACAGGGCTTAGTAGAACCCTCCCCCGCTTAAGACAGGGCTTAGTAGAACCCTCCCCCGCTTAAGACAGGGCTTAGTAGAACCCTCCCCCGCTTAAGACAGGGCTTAGTAGAACCCTCCCCCGCTTAAGACAGGGATTAGTAGAACCCTCCCCCGCTTAAGACAGGGCTTAGTAGAACCCTCCCCCGCTTAAGACAGGGCTTAGTAGAACCCTCCCCCGCTTAAGACAGGGCTTAGTAGAACCCTCCCCCGCTTAAGACAGGGATTAGTCTCTTATTTAACAAAAGGTAAACAAATACGTTTGCTTTGCATAACTTTTTTGTTGTTGTTGCAGTTTAACTAAGTTCCTGCATTTCTACACGTTTCGTCATGGATTGCGGAGTCATTTTTGCTATTTTAAAAGCTGATTTACTGCACATTCTCCCATGACTTAGGGCATGTTAATATGATATCTGAGGGAGCGTGACAAACAAAATCAATGGGGGCCCCTTGGAGGTTAGGGCCCCTGGGCACGTGCCTTGACTGCCCGGTCAGTAATTCGGCCATGATTACAAGTTTAGATAGCTGGCTAGACTAATTTAACAATCTAAACATCTTAACTGACATGGGCTAATTGAGTGACTGTCAGTGAATGACAAATAGCAGACTGCTGATGCACAAAGTTTTGTGTATTCTACTATTCTAACTTTTTTTGGGGGGGGGGGGCTCCTCATATGTAGCCACGGCCCTGATAAAAGTTACCGCCGAAATAAAGCAAGCACCGACATAGTGTCTTGATCTCTATTGGAGGGATGTGACACCATTCTTCCGTGAGAAATTCCATCATTTGGTGGTTTGTTGATGGTGGTGAAAAATGCTGTCTCACAAGTGTTAAACTAGGTTGAGATCTGGTGACTGAGACACACAGGCAGCTCATTTCTGATTTCCCCCCCCCCACAATTTGGTCACATCAGATGTTTTTCATGTCAAATCTTTTTCAGAGCTGATCTGATTGGTCAAAAGACCATTAGTTATAAAAAGATCAGAATTGGACTGCCTGTGTAAACACACACACACACCAGTTAGCCAGTAACCCAAAGGTTGCTGGATCGAATCCCAGAGCTGACAAGGTAAAAATATTTTGTTCTGCCCCTGAGCAAGGCAGTTAACCCCAAGTTAACTGCTCCCCGGGGCGCCGATGAGGTGGATGCCGATGAAGTCAGAGGGGTTGAGTTAAATATGGAAGACACGTTCAGTTTAACGCGTTCAGTTGTACAAACTGACTTGGTGTCCCCCTTTATTTTAAGCCCTTATATTTTCCACCATAATTTGCAAATAAATTCATTTAAAATCCTATAATGTGATTTTCTGGATTTTTTTTTCTCCCTAATTTTGTCTGTCATAGTTGAAGTGTACCTATGATGAAAATTACAGGCCTCTCATCTTTTTAAGTGGGAGAACTTGCACAATTGGTGGCTGCCTAAATACTTTTTTGCCCCATTGTATATAAAATACGCATTTTCAAATTGTGACCAATCGATTGGTTGAAGGAACAGACTGTTGGTCAAACAATTTTTTTGTTGTTGTCGGGAACACGCCCTAAAATACTGTCATTCCTACAGACAGGCGGATGGGGGCTGAGTAGTTAGTTTACCTGTGTGCTGCTGACAGAAACAATATAATCTCCAGTGTCAGTCTATCAGTGTGTTGCAGTGTTGGAGGGCTCTGTGTGGAATGTGCTGAGCCCCCAGGAGTGAATGAACAGGTGTTGCTGGCTGGCTCTCTTCCCTCCTCGTTCCCGTCCTCTCTGGCCCCTCTCCTTTATTGGCACGGGGGTCTGCCCGCGGCACCATTGTTTGGCAGTTGCCTTGGAGATGTCTCTTGTTTTGCAAATTGCAGCGTGTCAAGGCAAGCCGAAAATGATCACTCAGTCAGAAGTGTGTCCTCCCCTCCCTCCCAGTAAAATATATAGCCTATGGTCTGTCTTCATTTCAAACTCCAAAGATCTCTGTGCTGATAAATCTGAGCTTGTGTAGTTACCGTATCAACAGCTAGCAGGCCCAGAGCTGTTTTGCCCAGTTAAGCTGATTGTTATCGAGGTGTACAAAACAAAGCAAATTCGAAAGGTTAACATGGTCAGCAAACATAATACTGTTCGTTCGTCTCCTCCATCTTGAGCTCATGTGATCTGACCTTACCCACTGCCTTAGCTACACATGTTTACATACAGTACTTTACCTTACCTAACTCCTCAGCTTTGACCTTCCCTTACTTAACTCCTCATGCCGTAGTCCACTCAGAGAGGTGGATGTGAGACTGAGACGGGACACTGGGCAGGCGACAGTCTTCAAAGGCCTCCGGCAGAGTTCCAGGATATCTCCTGTCTACCACCTCAGCTCTGACAGTGTCTCTGCTGGATAGAGAGGGGAAACATACCAACAACCCCATGCCTAGCTGTGTCTGAGGCTCACCGAGCTCAAGTACCTCCTATACCTGTGCCTCAAGAAAGGGAAAACATACCAGCACCATGTCTGGCTGGCTGTGTGTCTGAGACTCGCATACCTAAGCCCCTGAAAAGGAGAAATAACATTGAATGAACCAACACCATGTCTAGCTGTGTCTGGGTCACGCATACAGTACCTTATAGGCCTCCAATACCTGAGCCCCTACTTAGAGACAGCAGGGAGCCCAACATGGAAAAGACACAGCGGGATCTAGTCGACCACAATAATACTTTTTACAAGGTCAATATATCAGACGTCGCTAAGTTTGATGACCCCCCCCCCCCCGAGAGCTTATAAGGAGCAATGGAGGGTTGAAGGAGAGCTGGGGAAGTACAGAATGAGGAACAGAAGGTGGGGAGAGAGGGTTTAAAAAAAAAAAGGTGTTCAGAGAAACAAAGGCAGCCATTGTTTGGAGAGATGCTTCCTGGATGTGTTTCTGCCAGGCTGAAGTTCACCTGTGTTGCCTACCCGTGTTACCTGTGCTCTGCAAAAGGACCCAAACAGAGCTGTCAGGCTTTGTATAAATATTATTATCTCCCAACATCAGATAGCTGGTCTGTACTTAGCAGCCTCTGTCTGTCAGTCATGTTAAAGGGAACAGTATGAGGAGGATTGTTGGCACGGGGAGCAGACTTCCTCTCCCTCTCCTAGCTGGGCTTTGGGCAGCCAGCCAGCAGAGACCTCCGCTCACACCCTGGATTTCTGGACCTGGGTCTGGACATGCCTTGGCCTCAATGGCCTGACTTTAATCACTGTTCCAGGTCTCCTCATTCAGGGTCAGAAAGGCCGGACAATCACACTTCAACATTTGCAGTGTATGAATGTGCATTCGTGCTCAGCACAGTAATTGAGGCATACACTTTATTTATAGATCCACTACTTCCCGTTGCTTATGTCTTCTTGAAGTCTGTTCCCCTCTGTCTGAGGTCTGAATATTGTAGGCTACTGTATCATTGGTAAGTGTCATTTCAGGTTTATAGCCTCCCATGAAATTGAAACACATTTGAGTCCATCTGAAGGTAACACCCCTCGGTGTTGTATTACTGTAATTGCAGTCTATATAAATACATGTAGGAAGCAAGTTATGATAAAGGAAGCGACTCAAATAAATGATTGTTTTGCGAAGGGTATGACTATAGCCAACCAGCCACAGTTTTTAAAAACCAACCGAGGACATGCCTTTTTAAACTGGGAACAAATTGGAGGCAACTTGGTGCCAGTTTCCCCAGTCTCAAGCACTTCATCGAGTTCATTTGGTCCATGGCCGCAGTAGGGATCAGTGACTTGTTACTCAGAGAGAGATGGACTTTTCTCTGCAGGGGTTTTATGGGGCTGTGTTGTACCCACTCAACCACAACATCCCTTCTAGTGGTGCCAGAACCCTGGCCTGCCTGGAAGGCCGCGTGAACACTCCTCATAATAAGGCGCCACTCGATTTATTGGAGCTCGTTTTTTAGTGTACATATTTCAACCCTCAAACTGTATAGAAGCGCTGCCTATGATCATTGTGTGTTTTTTTTGTTTAAAAAAAAACTTTTAAATGTTCATTTTACGACGGCTCAGTGCTCTCACACACACTCCACATGCTTATTGCGTTGTGAGAAGCTTGAAGTAGGTAACTTGGAACAATACGTGTTTGTTTGTCAAGACCCAGAACAGTGGACTGCTGTAGAAAGTTCTGGATAAATAAACAGGAATTTAAGCTATGACTTTTGACCACGTCACTGAAAAGTCAAATGCACCTGGGTTCCCCGATCGCAGTAGCGTTTGCTCTCTTCAGTCAGTCTGATTTGCTGTAGAGCCATCTGTAGTAATTCAGATGACTTTCGTTTTTTTTTCTTTTCTGTACATTTTGAGGCTGTCACCTGCGGTATACCTTGTTTTGATCTGTGGTTTACCTGAATGTTAACTCCTCTGTTCCCTTTACAGTGACGAGCTGCGTCAAGAGGCTCGCCAGTTGAAGAAGGACCTACTGGCCATCAAAAAGAGGAGGGAAGACATCGCCAATCCTCCAAAGAAGGAGGAGGAAGGCGAGGGTATGTCACTACATCAACTACTGTTTTAAATACCTTGCAGGTACCACTTTATAAATGGTTTATGAAAGGATTTTCTACAAACTTTACGACTTACCTACTCACCCTTTATACTCTTTATATGTGAAGTGTTACCCAAAGTCATTTTCTCTCTGTGATCTAACACAGAGGATATCCTCCATCTCCATGAGGTACAGTATTTCTTCTCTGGGCCACATTCTCCTCTAATGGCTACGTATGTAGCCAGACAGTCCTCTCGTCTCTGACAATTAAGGCGGACGTCAACGTCTAGTTTATTCTACCCAAGGCTCTGCTTTTAAAAAAAAAATGTATTGCGTAAATTGCTTGAGCAACAAATTACTGAGTTGCTTACCCCCGTTGGTTAAAAACCAAAGCCCTTGCCGTAGGTTGGTCTTCAGCTTTGCTTAAAGTGACAAGGCGACTAAGTGGGTGTTTTTTTTCCCCCTTCGTTACCACACAGTCCTGCAGCCTCCCGTAATACCGCCTGTCTCCCGAGTGTTTTGTCGGTACACCCACCGATAAAGAAACACATATTTTTGGACAATCATGAAAACCACGTTGACTCAGAGTTAAGTACGACTGAGAAGCTCAAAATGTTGTTTTGCAACAACCAATGGTCCATGTGGTCTTGTGGTGGCATAAATGCCAAATTAACAGGGGGGGGGGGGGGGGTCACCGCAAGGCGCGTTTAAGTTCATGAGATATTGAACTCTCAACATCTCCTAGACACTGTTTGTCTTTTTTCCCCCGACACCGCCTCTTACTCAGTGCTTACCACATGGTGGGTACTCGACTCAGAACCCACTATTAGGTCTCAACTGAGACTGGATCCCAGCTAGAACCGTTTCTGTTTAGGCCTACTTGGCAGGTCACAGGGAAACACAAAAGCTCCAGTTCAGGTAAGTCACAACAGGTAGGTCAGTGTAGATGTGGTTATCCAGCCGGATGCTGTAACCAGGGTTAACCAGGAGGCCTTTATGTGTGTCTCTGGCTGGGCAGCAGCCTCTTTGAACGTGAATGTGTTGGACGTGAGGCTTCATTCAGTAGGATGGAATGTGTAGAAGAGAAGTCACGGGCCAGTGGACTCTGTAGGGGGGCAGATGTCTGCTTAAACACTGAATCCTGAGACTCGGCTGAGGGAGAGGAATGCACTGTTGCGTGGTGTGGTGGGTTAGATACTGAAGGAGGTGGTTTTATCTAATTCTCATCATTCTGGATGGATGGTGACTTTGGGTTTAAAGCGGTGAAACAGCTACTGCTTCACATTTTGGCTGCGCCCTACAGAGGTTGGAACCTAAATGAATCTCCAATAGTTTAGTTCTGAACCGAACCATATATATATATATATACTGCTCCGACCAGAAAAATAATGCTCTGAACCGGTTCGAACCCCCCCCCCCATTAGAGGCTTGCTATGGAGCAGGCAAGCTATAGCTCAGTGAGTTGTTTACATACGCGATGGAAAGAGAAGTGTAGGACATGATATACAACTTACATTTTGCAGGTGGGGAGAGTGAGAGGGTGGAGGAGGAGGCTTGGGCTTGAAGTGCTGGGAATCTTGTTATGACATGCATTATCTGAATTAGGCCCACAGAGCTATACCTACGGAGGAGTGGCTTCTATGGAGGAACTTTGAATGTCTTTGAACTTCAGAGTTGGCTAACGTTGGACCAGAGCTAGCTAGCAAGCTAGCTAACAAGCTTGTGTGTGCACAGCGGCACCAGAATCAATAACACGTGAAATGTGATAACTATAGTATCCCTAACTAGCGTTGAAAAAGTTAAACCCTTTCTTCTCTAATTAAAAATCTCTCCCTATATTCTGAATCAAACTTGTAACATTAGTAGGCTACAGCTGTGCTTCAGAGTGGGAGGGGCAGGTAGCCTACACACACACTGGCAAAGATGTTCAGCTGGCAGGCAGACACTGGATGAAGTTTCTGATTGACAGAGGCATGACTTTGCATAGGCGCTTTGTTGCGTTTTTCTTTGCGAAACTAGAAAAAAAATACCCAGAACATAAAATGTTATTAACCGGATCCCATGCTTTCAAAAATAAGTTATTTTCCGGAACGGTATAGATCACTTTCGTTCCCTGTTCTGGTTCTGTTCCTTGAAAAATCATAATTTTTTTATATTTTTTTTACCGGTTCCGACCCCTGGCCCTATATGGTTTACTGACCTCTTTTGAACACCAGAGCCCTATTTGGTCTGATCAAAACTAGTGCACTATATAGGGCGTAGGTTGCCATTTCGGATACAGATTTTGTTTTCACTTTTAACTTTGCTGTTACTAAAAAAACTAAATCACTGTGACCTAGTAAAGGTCAGTAAGTCTTGTTTTATTAATAAAATCTGCTCACTCTAAAGCTGCATGGTCAGGCAGGTTTCTGCCCTACTTTCTCTAAGGATTAGTGTGTGCTCAGGAAAACCTTTTGACCTTCAAACAACTTTGAATGGGGAGGCTGTTGTACGTCACTGTCCTCACATTAAATGCCTCGATGGGGCCAAAAATCTCACCCCCCACAGCCTGACCTCTGAGCAGCGGTCAATTCCAAAGAAGCTCAGATGCAGCTGTGGTAGGTTTGACTGTAGTCTCTAGGGAAAGGGAATTTAGAGGGTAAACTTGCTGACTTTGTGTTTCTGTATCATCATTACCTCACCGGTCTGCTATTAAGACAGAGACATCACTTCCAAAACATACGTACACGGACGTGCACTTCAATACACTCAACATTCCTCACATTCATGTGGCAAATAAAATGGGTATTGTTCTTTTACGCTTTCAATAGAGAGAGGACATTAGGACAGGACCATTAGACCCATAGACGTTTTGAATTTCTGTTAGCAGAAGACTGATGTGTTTGCAAAGCCGTTTGCCCTCAAATGTTTTCTAAGCGCTATTGATTAATTAAAGTGTGACCGAACGGTTTGCAGAAAGAAAAAAAAAATCTAATCTAGATTGTTTTCTTTGCTTGCCAAACACACTATTGACAAATACACACAAGAAGACTGAAGTGCTCTAGATTCCTCTTTGTCCTATTTTTTATGAGAATGAAATTGCAGAGGATGGAATTCTGATCCTGCTTGTGCACATGTTGTGCTTGGACGGAGTCCTCCACAGTGGCGTCCCAAACGGCACCCTATATAGTGCACTACTTTTTCCAGAGCCCAGGGGGCTCTGACCAAAAGTAGTGCACTATGTAGGGAATAGGGTGCCATTGGGACGCACACCCCTCTGTTACTTGGCCAAGACAGGTCATGGACCGTTTGGAGGAGGCATGTTCACCATGTACTCAGCAATCGCCAACGAAATACCAGGAAAAAACAAGAAAAGGGAGCTCCATCATATCTATCTGGGACGGTTAGGCTAATGTTAGTAGCAGACGAGAGCCTGAAGTATAATCACTGAGTTTGTAATTGTCAGAATATAATAAAAATGTAATTTTTTCTGATCTGAAATGCCTTGCCTATATCTAGCAGTAAGATTCCCATTTGAACCGTTTGAACTTATCGCTTTCGTTTATCATGGAAAATATTGTATATTAAGTTAATTTTTATTTGAAATGTGCTAAAAACCTATTGCCATGTATGGCATTGTCCTAAATGAGTTATTGTCCTAAATGAGGCATTGTTCTAAGTATGAGTGGAAGCTATTTTGACAGGCTACTGATCTGATCCCAGCCGCTAACCCTGCAAACAATATTGAGTCGTTAGGACATCAAGAAATTGTCAACTAAAGTCGTCAGGACGTTGTGTCATGGTCCGCTAAAGATTTTGCATAGTTCCCAGTTTGTCCCGGGAACTAACACACCAAAGGTGCTTTTAACATAGTCTTTTCAACTTACATATTTGACTCTCTTTGACCTTCATGATTACGTTGTATATGTTTATTCATACAGTAATTATTATTTAACATTTCCTCACATGGGATTTGAACTCGTGTCTTGGTTCACGGAATTCTGATCTTCCTGCTATGCCACCACGTCTGTATCAATGACTGATTTCATCTGTCGGGGTTTTCCTACACTTTTTGTACTTCAAAGTCAATCTCAGCTCTGTTAAAAATGCACTGAAGAAAAAAACGATTATATTTATCATAGTGATTCAGGAGAAACATTAAAACAGAATAATATTTCCCCCACCAACATTAGACAACTATACAGGAAACCCTCACATTGCTGAAATAAGTTAATTAAATCAATGAGAGAATAGTCAGAAATAACTGATAACAAAAGAGTGTCATCTGCACTGCTATTGTAATTAAGTGCTGTGATGGATTATAATTAATTAATGTGTAGGGGACTGCTGAATTATTGTAATTGTGTTGAATCTATATATTTTATTTATTTTTAACCCATTTTTCTTCCCAATTTTGTGGTATCCAATTGGTAGTTGCAGTCCTGTCCCATCGCTGCGACTCCCGTACGGACTCGGAGAAGGTCGAGAGTCGTGTGTCCTCAGAAACACAACCCAGCCAAGCCACACTGCTTCTTGGCATAACGCCCGCTTAACCCGGAAGCCAGCTGCACCAATGTGTCGGATGAAACACCGTACACCTGGCGACTGTGGTCAGCTTGCATTGCTCCCGGCCCGCCACAGGAGTCCATGTGCATGATGGGAAAGGAACATCCCTGCCGGCCAAACCCTCCCCTAACCCGGACGACGCTGGGCCAATTGTGCACCGCCCCATGGGTCTCCCGGTCGCGGCCAGCTGCGACAGCCTGGACCCGAACCAGGATCTCTAGTGGCACAGCTATCACTGCTATGCAGTGCCTTAGACCACTGCGCCACTCGGGAGGCTGGGAAATTATACAGACTTTGTGGCACGACAGAAAGATCAGTATTCCACAAATCAAGAAGTTGTGAGTTCAAATCCAAGTTGGGGTCATATTGAAAAGACAGTACTAAGTGTTCATGTCAAATGTAATCCTATTGTCATTGATTAAATATCTTTAAACCGTTTTAGCTGAACAGCATATCACTTACCTTAAAAGCCCCATACCATTTCATGACTTTACTTATAATGGTTTGGGACACCTGGGCTCATCATGTGACAAAAACCTCCAGGGACCATGACACAACGTACCAAGAATGTCCTAAAAGAATCCTTGGGCATGTCCCCGGGACAAACTGGGAACACCACTAAACCATCAGGGGACCATGACACAACTTCTCAAGAACATTCAGGGGACCTTCACGGGACCATGATACAACGTCCCAAAAATGTCCTAAAAACATCCCCAGGGCAAACCGGGAACTAAACAAAACCTCCAGGGGACCATGACACAATGTCCCAAGAACATTCGCGGGACCTTCAGGGGACCATGACACAATGTCCCAAGAACTTTCGCGGGACCTCCAGGGGACCATGACACAATGTTCCAAGACCGTTTGCGGGACCTCCAGGGGACCATGACACAATGTCCCAAGAACATTCGCGGGACCTCCAGGGGACCACGACACAATGTCCCAATAACATTCGCGGGACCTTCAGGGGACCATGACACAAATTCCCAAGAACGTTCGGGGGACCATGACACAACATCCTAAAAACGCCCCAAGGACAAACTGGGAATTATGAAAAGGTTCCCCAGAGAATGTGGGACCCTTGGGACCGTCACGTGACATCCTAAGGACTAGTAAAAGGAAAGTCTTGAACGTCCTAAAAAGTTCCTGACATGGTCCTCTGATGTCCTGGTTTCTTACAGGGAACTAGACAAAGGTCCACCAGAGAACGTTCCCTTTGGGACCATCATGCAATGTTCTTAGACGTTCTTAGAACATCAATAAGATAACGTCGCACCGAAGCCCTTAAGGGGCCTAATGGGAACGTCGCCGGATGTCCTCAGGATGTCCCCTGTTTGCTGGGAACTGATTTCATCATTTGGTTTCTTGCAGCAGGCCTTGAATCTGGTCTCCCTGGACTTCCTATGCTATACACATCTTTGTGCTCAGTCCCAGAAGCAAACATATTCCTCCTCCATGCGCTAACAACAGCAGCAGCCACTACCCACTAACTTGGCATGCGGCAACTTAATCAGGGGGAAAAAATCAATTGTCACCTCAGAACTCACCCAGCAGAGAGCTAAAAGAGACATTTGAGTTACCTTTTGAGTTATTATTTTCGACAGACATCGCTTCCATTTTCAAGACATAAATTATAGCATGTTCTTCTAGTCTGGTTTTCTCTTTCTTGGCATAAGTGTTGGTTCTGAGAGCCAAAAATAAGAAAGACAGGCTGAAAACACTGTCCATTTTATACCCACCCTCAATGATGTGGCAACATTCTTTCTACCACTCCAAGTTATTTATACAGGTTATGCCTGTGTGCACAGCGTGTTTTATTTCAATGGCGCCTGGTCAGTCAAATTGTTGATGTGGAAGAAACAAAGACTGATCTTTGAAACGTCAATTGACTTATGATTATATGTTGCAGTTAGGTTTATTTTTTTCCTCCAAAATATCAGTTCACGTTTCTGACAAAGGCAGTTCAGTTTGACATTTTATGAATCGTGTGGCTTCATTTGAGAATTTCTAATATTTTGGAATGGGATTCAATTTGGCTGTTGAGTCAAGGATTGTGTTGTAATTTCTTTTGGCCTTTCGAAGAATACATTCAAATGGAGATTTACACATTTATTTGTCAAAGTTATTAAGCCAAACTATGTCAGAGGACATAGCCTATTGAGCAAAAAGAAACTGGCAGAAACCTTCATTTCAAAATTAAGGTTCAATGACGATATAGTGGTGGTGTTGGGTTTCCCTGTTGTGACCTCTTTTGGGAGGCAATCTGTAGGAAACTCAGAACCACATCACTCAGTTCACAGCTGGAATCTGCATTATTTTATTGTTGTGACGGCAATGACTATGATGGATAGAAAGAGGGAGGAGTAGCCGGCTTCACAACACACATTTTCTGAACTATTTCTGATGAGTGTGCTGATCGATGAGAAACGGGGTTTCTTTTGACACTGCTTTGACTGCTCCAGGCCTTTGAAAGCGATGCTCCTCTGATTCGTCTTGAACAAGCGTTGATTGGTTAAAGAGGAAAAGAGAGATGGAGGTGCTTCCTCCCCTAACGAAGAGGAGTCTGTCATTCACAACAACCCCCCCTACCACATCAGGCCTGTGATTTGTAGCTCTCTCTGGCCCAGGAGATAGCTAGGGGGAAGAATGTGGTTAGAATGGCCATCAAACTCAAAGATAGTAGTTAGTGACAACAGCTGGAGAGGGCGACGTGTGTTCCTTGTGTTAGTGCCCAAGGGAATCATCATTCAGCATCCTGCAAGTCCCGGGCTGCTGCGAGGGGGCAGAGTGCAAGGGGTGAATGGGAAAGATGGAAAGGGATCACTTCTTGCTATCGTAAATCAAAGGGAAAGATTTGCACCTCGAGCAGCAGAGCAGACTTCCATGTTGACTCTGGGGAAGAGGCCTGGACTGTAGAGAGTGAGAGAGAGTGTGGCCCCAGTCTTTGCTAGGGAATTCCGACGATTGCTCCAAATTTGGTGTATTTGTGGCCTAAATACCTTGTGAAATGAGTAACTGCATGATTTTCTGGACTTATAATGATAGCCATCCAAACCCAAATACCCTGTGGGGCTTAAGCTTTTTGTTACTCAATTAGGTTCCTCATAAAGTGAACTGACAACATTTAAAAAAAAGCCTTTTCACTCTAAACAGACAACATTATTACAGAATAATACTAAAGGCTAGTAGAGAATTATAGGTACCAGTGGACAGGATTCAGCTGCCACAGGGCTTTCTGGCAAGAACAAATCAGAAGTCTTCAGAACAGGTTTATTGCAGATATTGGGTTTACCACACTAGGTTGAGTACTGACTTCTCACAGAGTAGTGAGAGCGTACAAAAGTGGTTCTATGCAGGAATAGAAAGAAATGACAAATACAGGGCATCTCCGGAATAGCAGTATAGTCAGGCTATAATGTAGGTGACCTTGGGCGAATCGATGTAGCCGGAGATGAATTCCACAAAGCCTGTCCTCTGCTCAACTCCTTTGGTGGAGTTCATCAAACTTCCTTTGCCGAGGAGTTGAGCTTAGTCAGCTAGACATAATGCACATACTGCATAACTTTGTATGAGTGCTCGGGAATAGCTTATAGCAGGTAGGATACAGTGATACCTTAATGCCTGTGCATTGCTATAAACACTATAATGACCAGACAGTAATACCACAATTATAGGACTAGAGACAATTCAGCATGCAGGTCGAATGAATGTACAGAACAGAGAATGACTGCTGATAAGCAACAATGTAATGAGAAAGAAAGTAGCTGGACTAGCAACTGAAATGTGATTGCAATTTTAACTAGGGTGTGTGCATGCGCACAAGACCACGACCAGGATGGAATAGTAACTGGCCACAAGGAAAGCTACAGGCTAAATTAGGCTACATGTCCATAAACATGACTATGAGCATATACAGACCAGAGGAGGCTGGTGGGAGGAGCTATAGGAGGAAGGGCTCATTGTAATCAATGGAACGTAGTCAAACGTTTCTGATGGGTTTGGCACTATTCCATTGATGCCATTACAATGAGCCCATCCTCCTATAGCTCCTCCCACCAGCCTCTACTAATACAGACAATATGAACAGAATAATATGTGTGAGCTACACCAGGCCTAACGAGCTAGCATTCCTAACTAACTTCTTGGCTGAACTGACTAGCAGTAGCATGGCTCACATTAAAATGTATGACTCTATAAATGTTACAAACATGGTAAATACTTGAACTACCCTTAGCAACACCCAACTAAAAATGACATGTCAAATCCAATTGTATCAGTCACATGAGGCGAAATCCTCCCAGATTGCAGTTCCTAGGGCTTCCACTAGATGTCAAAAGTCTTTAGAAAGAGTTTCAGGCTTGTTTTACGCACTCTGCAATTTCACCGGATGTAGTCGAGGTGGGTCGCTAGCAGAACACCTGCACCAGAAAGGATAACCAGCCAGCTGTATGTTGATAGTGTCGTCGTTCAGCCACTACTCCATGAAGCTTAAGATATTAGTTTTAAATGTCCCGTTGGTAATTTAATCTTGCGTGTAGGTCATTGATTTTATTTTCCAAAGATTGCGCGTTTAAGAGCAGAATGAAAGGAAGTGGGGGCTTATTTGATCGACGGTAGAGGCAACATTATGGACCATAAAATTAAAAAAGAAGTTACAAACAATGCAAATGAACGGGGGGGGGGGGGGCTTGCCTGTTTTGCATGTTATTTTGACATTAATACATGTCAGTTTGCAAACAATGTAATATATATATATAATATAATAATATTATGTAATATATATATATATATCATTGAGTTAATAAAGCCACATACAAACATGGCCTTTTTTTTGTTACTTTTTTGAGTAAGTGTTGAAGGAATTTAATTCCTCTGTTTTAATTCCCAATTAAAATTAAACACTGTCAATTCATAAGAATTTGTAAGACCCTTATTTTATAGGAATGGACAGAACCCCGGTCTTAAAGTCAAGTAACAGCCTTTATTCAAGAGAGTACTGAGTACACACACATTTTACCACAGATTATAAACTGAAAATGACGTCAGCGTTTTCTAAATGTTCCGTCTCTTCTTGACACTGATAGAAAGGCTCTATAGCTCTCAAGCCTTCCCTCCTCGCCTAGAGCCAAGGTCAGTCAGTGTAGATAAGCATTCCAGTCAGTCTGGAGATATAGTTCATTCATTTGTACCAAGGAACAGACTGTCATTGTTCTAAACTCTTGACAACATACACACACACACACACACACACATTATTTTCAGTACTCGGATCAAGAAAGAAAACTCATACAGTAACATTTAGTATTCTGATTAGTACATCCTGATTGAAATGTATACATAATTAGTCATTATAGATAAAAAGTCCCTTAACAGTAAGGCAGCTTCAAAATGCAGGTGTTTCAGCCTAGCTCAGTGCTTTATGTGGTGGTGGGGCAAGCCAGCAGGAAATACGGAGCATTGCGCCGTGATCAGTGTTCTGCCTCTCATGGGGACACGACGGTGAAGTAAAGTCTAAGGGTAGAGCTCTAAAATTCTAGCCCCTTGGGTGCTGCCATAGAGTTACATTAGAAGTGCCCATCCAAGAAAGCTGAAGGTCATTGGCGACAGATAAAATGACGTCAAATCACGTTATATGTACAGTAACTTTGATTTGACTGAGCATGTCAACATCATACTTTCAAAATCTTAGCTAGCAGTCATCATGAATCAAGTGTACTGGCAAATCCTTTTTAATCCTTGTCATATGAAGAGAAATGATAGATAAAACATATCGATGCTCATCAGCCATTGGACATAAACATTACACAACAAGTTGGAAATCGCAAATTCAACAATGAGTGGTTTGGAAGGAATCAGTGACAGTGGCTGTGTGGTCCCAAATCTGGAAATAAGGGGCTCCTTTCCTAGTTTAAAATGATAAACATTCAACACTGGCCTTGAGGTCAATGAAGCGTGATTTCTGCAAACAAACCACTGTTAACTCGGATCTACGAAGTCTTGAACTCAATGAAGTCAAGTCAACTGGGAATTCCGGAAAAAAACAAGCTCCGACACGTTTCGAACAGTCATCCAACTCGGAATTGTAGATCGATAACTCTAGCCTCTTTCTAGAGCTACGACCTGAAAATCACTGACATCATGATTCAACCTCGTTTTTTTCCAGAGTTCCCAGTTGTCTTGAAAGCACCATAAATCCAGATAATGCCAGACTTTCATTACACAATTTGCTGCTGTGCCACCTTCCTGTTCAAGTGAGCACAGCACAACAAGGTCCAAAAATGTCTTGTATGCTGAGGCATAAATTATGTAATATGCCAGGGGGGTATGTATACTGTAGCTAAGAAAGTAAATTAAGCGTATGGTGTGTAGTTAGATGTTAGTAGCCCATGTACCTCACCCTAATAATTTGGTCTGTATACCCCTCTTAATTTTGCCTACTGTTCTGACTTGGCTGTGTACATGTAGCCTATAACCTGTTTTAGAGAAATTCTGAATTCTGTTGCTATACATTTCAAAAGTGGTAAACAAATAGTTATATTGACTATGTCCGTCCTAGCTCGCTCATTAATTATTCGAAATTACCTATTTCCTTCTTATCTGCTTGTCGTTCCCTTATGCCATAGCTTGTGGTGCTGACAATTGAGATGTACATATGTTTAAGCAAATCAGCCATATCAGCAGTTTTTTTTTAAAGGCAGTAAATGAGGCTGAATGAATTGTTTCGCTGCCAGACAAGACTCCGCTGATAGGCAGGGGTAGCAGTGGTAAGGTGTTGGAACTGCTGTTGGGACAGCTAAAATCCCACTGGTCATACACACCAAGTAGTGAAAGGTAAAGTACAGTTACAGTATCAGGATCTCAAGATGAGCTAGTTTTAAAAAATTATTGCCTCATACTTGCTGAATACCATTTCTCCCCTCTGGATGATCAAGTCGCAAACATACCAGCCTCTCTCAGACAATGGCCCAGTGTTCCAGCCAGCAGCATTCGTACAGTACTATGGCAGCTCTTAATAGATGACAGGCCCAGACGCAGGAGGTATGTCTGTGACGCGTTACGTTGTTTGTTTTGTCCCCTCTGTGTGTCCTGTCTTGTCGGGGCCTGGGGACATTACCCGCGAGTCAGAGTTACCATAACTCCAGAAGCCAGGTGACTGAGGCTGCCTGCCATCTCAATCTGTGACATCAGAGGGCTGTTGTGGAAATAAGTGTGCAGATGAACTAGGTAGGGATGTTTTTCCCTGCTCACCCATCTACGGTGGGGCAAAAAAGTATTTAGTCAGCCACCAATTGTGCAAGTTCTCCCACTTAAAAAGATGAGAGGCCTGTAATTTTCATCATCGGTACACTTCATGAGAAAAAGAAATCCAGAAAATCACATTGTAGGATTTTTTTATAATTTATTTGCAAATTATGGTGGAAAATAAGTATTTGGTCACCTACAAACAAGCAAGATTTCTGGCTCTCACAGACCTGTAACTTCTTCTTTAAGAGGCTCCTCTGTCCTCCACTCGTTACCTGTATTAATGGCACCTGTTTGAACTTGTTATCAGTATAAAAGACACCTGACAACATCATGACAAGGTGAAAACATGTTTTTAGACATTTTTGCAAATTTCTTGAAAATGATATGAAACGGAAATATCTCATTATTCACACCCCTGAGTCAATACTTTGTGGAGGCACCTTTGGCAGAGCCCTGCTTATGCTTGCCTTGCACCTCACCTCCCCAGTCAGTCACATAAGTCAGGAAAGCTTTCAAATGATTTCATGTCGGGAACGGTTCATTTCCACAAATATGTCAAAGCAAAGACATGAACCATTGGAAGAACAAGTTAATGATATGTACCCATTTGATTATTGAAGAATATAACTTATAGTACCCAATTGTCATACATAATGACACCAATATAAAAAAAGATTCGCTCAAAAAAGGGAAAGTCACCCAGTAAAATACTACTTGAGTAAAAGTATTTGGTTTTAAATATATGTAAGCATCAAAAGGAAAATAATCGCTAAAATGTACTGAAGTATAAATCATTTCAAATTCCTTATATTCCGCAAACCAGCGGCACAATTGTCTTTTTTATTTGATTTACAATGAAGCATTTGTGTTTAGTGAGTCTGCCAGGTCAGATGCAGGAGTGATAGCTTGAATTGGGTGTCAGGGAAAATGTATGGAGAAAAAGTAGATATTTTTATTTCACTACGTTCCTAAAGAAAATTAAAAGTTGTCAAATATATAAATAGTAAAGTACAGATACAACCAAAAACGACTTAAGTACTTTACACCACTGCTAATATATTCCTCATGAGCTTAGTTCTACTGTCGTACCCCATCAGAACCCCACATAGAAGCTTGTTTTATTCCAATGTTTGTCGATAAAGTAAATGTAAGCATACTATATAGCCTTAAAACATTGTTAAAACTATCATTTTGATATCATGGATGATCAGTCCTTGCATCCATAGCTTTGTATATGAATTTGTGAGTGGTTACATTTCTTCAGTCCCATCCCTCAGCTTATTGTTTCAACTGCGGATTGCCCACTTTAGCTTATAGAATTGCTTGGAGATTCTCCTTCACTCCTTCCAACCGTGTTGGAATGCTTTGATCCATGATCTACAGTCAGGTCCAAAATTATTGGCACCCTTGATAAAGATGAGCAAAAAGGATTGTATACAATAAATAATACAAATACTAAGCTATATTGTATGCTTAAAAAGAAAATTATAATATTTTATACTAACACAATTGCTCAGAGAAATAGATTTATTTTTAATAGGGGGGGGGCTCATTGACACCCCTGCTTTCAATACCTTACCTTGCGACGATAACGGCACTGAGCCTTTTTAAAATGTTTAATGAGATTTGAAGAACACATCGGGAGGGATCTTAGACCATTCCTCCATACAGAATCTTTCCATATCCTTGAGATCCTTTGTCTGCACTTATGGACTGGCCTCTTCAATTCAAACCACAGGTTTTCAATCGTGTTCAAGTCCGCAGACTGAGATTATCGCGACTCGGGAGATGACCCATATGTAGACATGGGAGGCTGGTAGAGTACAGTTCTCAGATGATTTACTAGAAACACAGGGCAGGCAGAGGTTCGTGATCAGGTCAGAGTCAGGCAGGTAGAAATGTCAGAACTGGGAAAAACTAGGAAATAGAACTAGAGAAACAGGAAGGCGGGAAAGAACGCTGGTAAGACTTGACAAACAAGACGAACTGGCAACAGACAAACCGAGAACACAGGTATAAATACACAGGGGATTAATAGGGAAGATGGGCGACACCTGTAGGGGGGTGGAGATGAGCACAAAGAGTTATTGCTGGAGTTATTGCTGGAAGATCCACTTGCGGCCAAGTTTCAGCCTCCAGACAGAGGCAACCATGTTTTGGGCAAAAATGTCCTGTTACTGGTTAAAGCTCATGATGCTTTTGGCCTTAACATGGGCCCCAGGACATTAAAGATCTACCACCATATTGTACAGTATGTATGGGGTTCTTTTCTGCTTATGCATGCTTATTTCAACCCCAAACCCACCACTGGTGTGCGTGGCCAAAGAGCTCACTTTTCATGTCATCCAGCAAATGTAAATGCCGGGAGTTTGCTAAAAGGCATTGGCACTTGGATTGGAAACAGTGCTATGGTCATATGACATGAAATTAGTGCTCTTTGGTCACCACACCAGTGGTGGGTTTGGTGTCAAAATAAGGATGATTAGCATAAAATAACCCCATACCTAATGTAAAATATGGTGGTGGATTACGGGCACTACATTCTACAGTGTTTTGATGTTGTATTCTGTATCCTCACTTGGCAAATTACTCAGGTTAATTTCAGTGTACAGATAATGACTTAAAGTATTAAGTAGACCTACTACTGGGCTTTTGTAAGTATTGTTGTGCTTGAATAATACAAGGTATATCCACTTATTTGAGGCAAAAATGTAGAGCCACTTGGTTTTCTCATTTAAACTCTCCTTGCCCAGAGGTATACTTTCCCTGAGCAGTCTCCATCCAGTCTCAAGGCTGAAGTTGAAGAATTCAGACTTTTTTTTCATTGGGAACATTTACAATATGTTGGATGTGGCTGGCTCTGACGCAGAGCAGAAAGAGAGGGGTCTCATGGCAGAAGGAAAGGGGTTTCCTTGTTAAACTTGGAGCCCATCAGTCATCCTGCTGGATCTGTTAGCCATGCAGTAGTGGATCTTTCCCTCAAATCAGATCAATTCAGTTTGTGTTTGTCACTGTGACCCAATGACGGGTCCCTCTCTCTGAGCTGATCTCTTACTAATGACGAGGCAGAGCTTCAGATGGTTTTTACATGTTGGATGTTTTTTCCTCTGCATTGTGTCTGATAGTGTTTTTTGCTATTGTCACTGCTTAATGTGATACATGAACTAGGCTAACTGTAAATGAACTGCTAAATAACTAACTGTATCAACTTCAATGTAGAAGTCAAAAAGACAGACAGGCAGCGGGGCAATGCCTTAATATATCCAAGTTTGCGAACCGACTATTAACTAACAATTAACTGACTGTTAACTAACTAGTACCTTACTGCGTCCCTATAGAAGAGAAGAAGCCAGGCAGCGAGGCGGTGGCGGAGTACCTGGAGGGCAAGAAGAAATATGAAGACATGAGGAAACAGAAACTGAAGAAGGGATCCAGCAGAGAAGCGCAGGTAACAGAGGAGTCATTACTCAAAACTGTGTCAGCTGTCATTTACTCTCTACACACATTACATTTGAGTCATTTAGCAGAAGCTCTTGTCCAGAGCGACTTTCAGTAGTTAGTGTGTACATTTTCCTACTGGTCCTCATTGTGGTCAATTGGAGCTCTGGGATTATAGAGTGTTGATGACATTAATGATGACGTCTTTCAGTCAAACGCATATAAATTACCAGCAGTGCATTTTTTTCTTGATGCAGCAGGGGGTTGAGGTGAAAGTCTGAGACTTAGATGAGCGTTAGATCTTAAGAGTTTGTTTTGTTAGTGACCCAGATCTCCCAGTAACCGTTAAGCTGATTGTCTTGTAGACAATGGCGCTGCTGGACCGATTCAAGACCAAGCTGTCTTCAGCCATCACTGAGACCTCTGAGGCCCCTGAGGAGGCCCCTGAGGAGCTGGCAGAGGACGACGACAAAGGATGGTACGTTATGGTTAGCGTTCTGGTGGTCATGATATTTTGTCAGCCGGTGATTGTCATGCAAATGACAATGCCGGTCTCAAGGTAATTGACCGTTATTTAACATAAAATATCCCAGACATTTAGCATCTCCGGGCTTCCACACATAGCCTACAAGCCAATGATGTGGACCTTTTGGAACATCTACATTTGAAAAAGTTTAATAAATCCACTTAATATAGCCTACACCATCACAATAAAACCATTATTTATTTTAGGCAGGTCTAAAGAAACATGATTTGAAGAAAATGTACCATATTTCAGAAGAACAGAATAGCATATTCTGAGTCGTCCTTATGTTAGACCCTGCTCTGGCTATGCCATATGGCTGTGGGCTACACTAGTTAATTTAGCAGGCAATATTTGCTTATAATTCCTGTGTTATTATTTTATGGTAATAAGAATACAATTGAACATAGCTGAATAAATAAGTTCGCACAAGCGACTATTCTCTGTTGAGCGTTTAACAAAGAAACAGTTCCTCCTATATGCTTCATTTAGAGTTATTTATGCAGCTTTATTTGCGATACAAACTCTCTTTAACCTCTCTGGGATATGTGGGACGGTAGCGTCCCACCTGGCCAAAAGCCAGAGAAAATGCAGAGCGCCAAATTCAAATAAATTACTATAAAAATCTAACATTCATGACAACACACATGTAAGATACCAAATTAAAGCTACACGTGTTGTGAAGCCAGCCAACATGTCAGATTTAAAAAAAGGCTTTCGGCAAATGCAAACGATGCTATTATCTGAGGATAGCACTTCCGTAAACAAAAGAGAGAACATATTTCAACCCTGCAGGCGCGACACAAAACACAGAAGTAAAAATATAAATCATGCCTTACCTTTGACAAGCTTCTTCTGTTGGCACTCCAATATGTCCCATAAACATCACAAATGGTCCTTTTGTTCGATTAATTCCGTCGATATATATCCAAAATGTCCATTTATTTGGCGCGTTTTGATCCAGAAAAACACTCTTTCCAACTTGTGCAACGTGACTACAACATATCTCAAAAGTTACCTGTAAACTTTTCCAAAACATTTCAAAACTACTTTTGTAATACAACTTTAGATATTTTAAAAGTAAATAATCAATCAAATTGAAGACTGGATGATCTGTGTTCAATACAGGAAGAAAACAAACTACCTTTCTGGTCACGCGCCTCTAACAAACAGTACACTTGAAGTGACCCTCGTTTTGAACAGGGCTACTTCTTCATTACACAAAGGAAAAACCTCAACCAATTTCTAAAGACTGGTGACATCCAATGGAAGTGGTAGGAACTGCAAGAAGGTCCCTTAGAAATCTGGATTCCCAATGAAAAGAGAAATGACCTCAAAAATCTGAATGGTTTTTCCTCTGGGTTTCGCCTTCTACATAAGTTCTGTTATACTCACAGACATGATTCAAACAGTTTTAGAAACTTCAGAGTGTTGTCTATCCAAATCTACTAATAATATGCATATCTTATCTTTTGGGGATGAGTAGCAGGCAGTTGAATTTGGGCATGCATTTCATCCGGACGTGAAAATACTGCTCCCTGTCACCAAGAAGTTAAGGGTTGATCTGAGCGTTCGGTCCTAACAACATCAGTCAAGCACCCGATCTAACTGGCTAATGTTAGTGTACTTCCAGACACAAACGAGAGAACAGCTCACTGACCATTTTACTCGCCCTAGCAGAGCTAGTTAGGCTGTTTTCATGTTATCCAGAGCTTGCAACTGGTTTTTTTGTCAACGTTTACTGACATATTTACCGGCCATATTTAACAGGTGTTACGCGTTCGTAAATTTCGTCAGTTATTCTGCGCTCTGGCACACTCGGACGAGAGTTTTCTGAAATCGGAGTAGATAGCCAGAGCGAATTTACCAGCTACGTCTATCAACAGTGACATTCTGTTGAAATGGTTACTTGCAAAGTGGAATCTTCTGTTAAAACATGTCGCTAGCTAGCTAGGTAAACAATGAACCATAATTCTAACTCATGACGTTACTACCCTGCATTAATCTGCAGGTAGCTAACCAACCAGGTTCAATGTTAGTTAGTTAACATTAGGCTATAACAAGCAAAGCAAATGGATCTGAGATACGAATAATAAGAGCATACACGTAACGTTAGCTAGCGAGCCAGCCAGCTAATTTTAGCTGGCTAGCTAACAGTACACTTTACACTTTACACACAACTTTAAATGAATATGACTTTCTGCCAAATTAGAAACGTGTAATATTTGAAAATGTAGCTAACAGTGACATTCTATTGAAATTAATACTTGCATAGTGGAGTCTTTTGATAAGACATGTAGCTAGCTAAACAATGAACCATAATCACAAATCATGATTATGAAGAGCAGCACTTATGCAGTTCTACTACAGAATATATGTTTTTTACCTACCAGCTCAAATAGACAGAAGAGGGCCATATGGCAGACCAATCCGAACTCATGTCTCGGCATGTCCAGCCATTCATTATCTCAGCCAATCATAGTTAGCAGGAAGGTTGCTGGCTTTTTCTGTGGCTAAACCAACTAGGCTCATAATTTAACAATTGTATTCGTATTTACAGATGGCGTACAAGTTTGTTATTATGGCACATGAAAGTTCACATGTTCCAGAAGGCATTTCTGCCCCAAAAAAACACAAAGTTTTAGTTCAAATGTGTTCCTGTGAAGTAGTGACCCGTGGCATATGCCTAGTTTCCTGAAATTAGTCACAAATATCTACATAAATATGACAGATCTTGCTTCTGTTGCCTGTTTTGTTTGTTTAATATACAACAGCAATATGTTGGATAAAGCAATTGTACAGATTCTGCTATTTTTTTATTTTGTTATGCTGTAATAAAGGCTTTACAAACGTTTTTCGTTAGAACAGACTTGTATTACTTACAATTTATTTAGTGTTGTTTACACTGTTCCCAACAGGCAGAAAAATAATACTGTAATCTAACAGCACCTGTTTGTCACACATAATATGCACGCAGGTCTCGCTACTATTTTTTAACACAGTGTGACCATCGGGCTCTTTCTTGAGTCATTTTTGTGTCTCCATTATTTAATCAAACTGTGTGCTTAAAGCATCAAACAAGCTCAGTGCATATGTAGTTGATTTTATTCAAACACACATGGTCTGTCAGGACGACTCTCGGTCAACCAAGATTTTTTTTTAGTCGGGAGCAGTCTTACTTGCAATAAGTCCTAAGCAAAGTTTCCCACTGGGCACAGAAGTCAGTTCAACATCTAGTTTTGATTTACATTTGGATGAGTTGTCAACTAACGTGAATTCAACTTGAAATCAACATAAAATGTCACCATAGGTTAAAAGTTGGGGATGAAAAGATGGAAATGCCCTTACGTCGAGGACTTTTTGCAGCTCCAACCAGTTTTCCACGTTGATTCAACGTCATGATATTGATGGAATAGGGTGCCATTCAGGACGAGACAGTTCTATTAGGCCAGCTAGAGCAGCCCATCCACCATTCCCCCCCCCCCCCCCCCCCCCCCCCCTATTCTGTAACAGATATGTTATGTCTGTTAATGCCCAGTCATAACACAGGCCTGAGGAGCTGCTCCTTAACGACTTGACACACTGTTGAACTTTATACAGTGGATCAACACACTCTGACTGCTCTAGATTACATACAGTGCATTCAGAAAGTATTCAGACCCCTTGACTTTTTCCACATTTAGATGCTTTACAGCATTATTCTAAACTTGATTGAGTAGATTTTTTTCCCTCATCAATCTACACACAATACCCCATAATTTTTATTTTATTTTATTTATTTCACCTTTATTTAACCAGGTAGGCAAGTTGAGAACAAGTTCTCATTTACAATTGCGACCTGGCCAAGATAAAGTAAAGCAGTTCGACACATACAACGAAGGTAACGACACAGAGTTACACATGGAGTAAAACAGACATACAGTCAATAATACAGTATAAACAAGTCTATATACGATGTGAGCAAATGAGGTGCGATAAGGGAGGTAAAGGCAAAAAAAGGCCATGGTGGCAAAGTAAATACAATATAGCAAGTAAAACACTGGAATGGTAGATTTGCAATGGAAGAATGTGCAAAGTAGAAATAAAAATAATGGGGTGCAAAGGAGCAAAATAAATAAATAAATAAAATACAGTAGGGAAAGAGGTAGTTGTTTGGGCTAAATTATAGGTGGGCTATGTACAGGTGCAGTAATCTGTGAGCTGCTCTGACAGTTGGTGCTTAAAGCTAGTGAGGGAGATAAGTGTTTCCAGTTTCAGAGATTTTTGTAGTTCGTTCATTGGCAGCAGAGAACTGGAAGGAGAGGCGGCCAAAGAAAGAATTGGTTTTGGGGGTGACTAGAGAGATATACCTGCTGGAGCGTGTGCTACAGGTGGGAGATGCTATGGTGACCAGCGAGCTGAGATAAGGGGGGACTTTACCTAACAGGGTCTTGTAGATGACATGGAGCCAGTGGGTTTGGCGACGAGTATGAAGCGAGGGCCAGCCAACGAGAGCGTACAGGTCGCAATGGTGGGTAGTATATGGGGCTTTGGTGACAAAACGGATTGCACTGTGATAGACTGCATCCAATTTGTTGAGTAGGGTATTGGAGGCTATTTTGTAAATTACATCGCCAAAGTCGAGGATTGGTAGGATGGTCAGTTTTACAAGGGTATGTTTGGCAGCATGAGTGAAGGATGCTTTGTTGCGAAATTGGAAGCCAATTCTAGATTTAACTTTGGATTGGAGATGTTTGATATGGGTCTGGAAGGAGAGTTTACAGTCTAACCAGACACCTAAGTATTTGTAGTTGTCCACGTATTCTAAGTCAGAGCCGTCCAGAGTAGTGATGTTGGGCAGGTGAAGGTAGCGATCGGTTGAAGAGCATGCATTTAGTTTTACTTGTATTGAAGAGCAATTGGAGGCCACGGAAGGAGAGTTGTATGGCATTGAAGCTTGCTTGGAGGGTTGTTAACACAGTGTCCAAAGAAGGGCCAGAAGTATACAGAATGGTGTCGTCTGCGTAGAGGTGGATCAGAGACTCACCAGCAGCAAGAGCGACCCCATTGATGTATACAGAGAAGAGAGTCGGTCCAAGAATTGAACCCTGTGGCACCCCCATAGAGACTGCCAGAGGTCCGGACAGCAGACCCTCCGATTTGACACACTGAACTCTATTAGAGAAGTAGTTGGTGAACCAGGCGAGGCAATCATTTGAGAAACCAAGGCTGTCCAGTCTGCCGATGAGGATGTGGTGATTGACAGAGTCGAAAGCCTTGGCCAGATCAATCAATACGGCTGCACAGTAATGTTTCTTATCGATGGCGGTTAAGATATCATTTAGGACCTTGAGCGTGGCTGAGGTGCACCCATGACCAGCTCTGAAACCAGATTGCATAGCAGAGAAGGTATGGTGAGATTCGAAATGGTCGGTAATCTGTTTGTTGACTTGGCTTTCGAAGACCTTAGAAAGGCATGGTAGGATAGATATAGGTCTGTAGCAGTTTGGGTCAAGAGTGTCCCCCCCTTTGAAGAGGGGGATGACCGCAGCTGCTTTCCAATCTTTGGGAATCTCAGACGACACGAGAGGTTGAACAGGCTAGTAATAGGGGTGGCAACAATTTCAGCAGATAATTTTTGAAAGAAAGGGTCCAGATTGTCTAGCCCGGCTGATTTGTAGGGGTCCAGATTTTGCAGCTCTTTCAGAACATCAGCTGAACGGATTTGGGAGAAGGAGAAATGGGGAAGGCTTGGGCGAGTTGCTGTGGGGGGTGCAGTGCTAGGAGTAGCCAGGTGGAAAGCATTGCCAGCCGTAGAAAAATGCTTATTGAAATTCTCAATTATGGTGGATTTATCAGTGGTGACAGTGTTTCCTATCTTCAGTGCAGTGGGCAGCTGGGAGGTGTTCTTATTCTCCATGGACTTTACATGGAGAACTTTTTTGAGTTTGTGTTGCAGGAAGCAAATTTCTGCTTGAAAAAGCTAGCCTTAGCTTTTCTAACTGCCTGTGTATAATGGTTTCTAGCTTCCCTGAACAGCTGCATATCACGGGGGCTGTTCGATGCTAATGCAGAACGCCATAGGATGTTTTTGTGTTGGTTAAGGGCAGTCAGGTCTGGGGAGAACCAAGGGCTATATCTGTTCCTGGTTCTAAATTTCTTGAATGGGGCATGTTTATTTAAGATAGTTAGGAAGGCATTTAAAAAAAAATATCCAGGCATCCTCTACTGACGGGATGAGATCAATATCCTTCCAGGATACCCCGGCTAGGTTGATTAGAAAGGCCTGCTCGCTGAAGTGTTTCAGGGAGCGTTTGACAGTGATGAGTGGAGGTCGTTTGACCGCTGACCCATTACGGATGCAGGCAATGAGGCAGTGATCGCTGAGATCTTGGTTGAAGACAACAGAGGTGTATTTAGAGGGCAAGTTGGTTAGGATGATATCTATGAGGGTGCCCGTGTTTAAGGCTTTGGGGAGGTACGTTAGGTTCATTGATAATTTGTGTGAGATTGAGGGCATCAAGTTTAGATTGTAGGATGGCTGGGGTGTTAAGCATGTTCCAGTTTAGGTCGCCTAGCAGCACGAGCTCTGAAGATAGATGGGGGGCAATCAGTTCACATATGGTGTCCAGAACACAGCTGGGGGCAGAGGGTGGTCTATAATGACAAAGCAAAAACTGGGTTTTTAGAAATGTTTGCAAATCGAATCAAATCAAATGTTTATTTGTCACGTGCGCCGAATACAACAGGTGTAGACCTTACAGTGAAATGCTTACTTACAGGCTCTAACCAATAGTGCAAAAAAAGGTTTTAGGTGAAGAATAGGTAAGTAAAGAAATAAAACAACAGTAAAAAGACAGGCTATATACAGTAGCGAGGCTACATACAGACACCGGTTCGTCAGGCTGATTGAGGTAGTAAGTACATGTAGATATGGTTAAAGTGACTATGCATATATGATGAACAGAGAGTAGCAATAGCGTAAAAGAGGGGGTGGTGGGGGGTGGGACACAATGCAGATAGCCCGGTTAGCCAAAGTGCGGGAGCACTGGTTGATCGGCCCAATTGAGGTCGTATGTACATTAATGTATAGTTAAAGTGATTATGCATATATGATAAAGAGAGAGTAGCAGCAGCGTGAAAAATAGGGGTTGAGGGGGGGACACACACAATGCAAATAGTCCGGGTAGACATTTGATTACCTGTTCAGGAGTCTTATGGCTTGGGGGTAAAAACTGTTGAGAAGCCTTTTTGTCCTAGACTTGGCACTCCGGTACCACTTGCCATGCGGTAGTAGAGAGAACAGTCTATGACTGGGGTGGCTGGGGTCAATTTTTAGGGCCTTCCTCTGACACCGCCTGGTGTAGAGGTCCTGGATGGCAGGAAGCTTAGCCCCAGTAATGTACTGGGCTGTATGCACTACCTACACACTATAAAATAGAAACTATTACATTTACATAAGTATTCAGACCCTTTACTCAGTACTTTGTTGAAGCACCTTTGGCAGCGATTACAACCTCAAGTCTTCTTGGGTATGACGCTTACAAGCTTGGCTCACCTGTATTTGATGAGTTTCTCCCATTCTTCTCTGCAGATCCTCTCAAGCTCTGTCAGGTTGGATGGGGAGCGTTGGTGTACAGCTATTTTCAGGTCTCTCCAAAGATGTTCGGTTCGGTTCAAGGTCAGGCTCTGGCTGGGCCACTCAAGGATTCAGAGACTTGTCGCGCTGCCACAACCATGCTTCACTGTAGATTGAGATGGTGCCAGGTTTCCTCCAGACGTGACATTCAGGCCAAAGAGTTCAATCTTGGTTTCATTAAACCAGAGAATCTTGTTTCTCTTGGTCTGAGTGTCTTTAGGTGCCTTTTGGCAAACTCCAAGCGGGCTGTCATGTGCCTTTTACTCAGGAGTGGCTTCCGTCTTGTCACTCTACCATAAAGGCCTGATTGGTGGAGTGCTGTCCTTCTGGAAGGTTCTCCCATCTCAACAGAGGTACTCTAGAGCTCTGTCAGACTGACCATCGGTTTCTTGGTCACCCCCCTGACAAAGGCCCTTCTCCCCTGATTGCTCAGTTTGGCCCGGCGACCAGCTCTAGGAACAGTCTTGGTGGTTCCAAACTTCTTTCATTTAGAATGATGGAGGCCACTGTGTTCTTGGGAACCTTCAGAGCTGCTGAAATGTTTTGGTACCCTTCCCCATATCTGTGCCTTGTCACAATCCTGTCTCGGGGCTCTTGGACAATTCCTTTGACATGGCTTGGTTTTTGCTCTGACACGCACTGTCAGCTGTGGGACCTTATATAGACAGGTGTGTGCCTTTCCAAATCATGTCCAATCAATGGAATTTACCACCGGTGAACTACAATCGAGTTGTAGAAACATCTCAAGGATGATCAATGGAAACAGGATGCACCTGATCTCAATTTTGAGTCTCATAGCAAAGAGTCTGAATACTTATGTAAATAAGGCATTTTTTTCTACATTTTCTCGCTTTGTCATTATGGGGTATTGTGTGTAGATTGATGAGGGAAAAAATGTATTTAATCAATTGAACAAAGTCAAGGGGTTTGAATAGTTTCCCCAACGCACTGTAGATGTAGCTATGGCCTGCCTGGGTGCCAGCCTTATGTTTTAGTTTCCGTACTCTCAGAGAAACACAGACTGCCAGCCAGGTGAAAAGATTGCTCTAACATGGGCATGTTTATTTCTCTCTTACTTTGACATCTTTTGTTTTGTCTTAGTAGGCTTGGCTCATTGTGTGTGTGTGTGTGTGTGTGTGTGTGTGTGTGTGTGTGTGTGTGTGTGTGTGTGTGTGTGTGTGTGTGTGTGTGTGTGTGTGTGTGTGTGGGTCTTTACGGATGCGTGTGTTGGAAAGGCCGTTCCCGACCCTCGGCACAGCTCTACAGTAATAGTGGATGCCAAAAAAGGTTTTGTCATCCCTAATGTGTGTTTTACACAAGACAACATTTGAGTTGCCACTGTAAGAAACTAGCACATTAGGAAGTATAGGGATGTTTCTCTAAGGTTTTAGTGCGCACAGGCTGAAGCTATAGAATGGGATGTACACTACAGTTAGGAGGACACTGTTCAGTACTGTAGTCTGCTGGCTCGCACCGCTCCTTCTGTCAGACAAATCAGATGCATATGGAATTCCATTTTTTTCCTCCCCCGGCCGGTCACATTTATGGTCTATTTCGGTTCTATTTTTCAATTTGATTACCTCCTCAGATGGATTGTGTTTTGACGTTTCTCCTCTCTGCTGCTGATGTGTTTTCAACGTCCTGCCGTGTCCTGACCAGAACAGAGAGCCTCACCGCAGTACTGACGACTCACTGAGAGCGAGACACAGAGACACGGAGGGGGAGGGAGGGTGAGCTAAGCCTACAGGAAACAAGCTAGCTAACACATTGCCCTGTGGAGCAGCTCCTGCTGGGAGTTAAAACACGGCCCGTGTGTCTGTGTATTGGCACCTGACGCCGTGCCAATAATTCAGATATGCCAGTTTATTGAAGGCAATGAAGACAGCGGTGTGTATGTGTATGTGTTTGCAGTGCCTGGTCTCTCTGCCGTTTCCCTCAGTGGGCAGACAGAGCCACAGTCAGGAAATCAGCTTTTACATCGTGTTTTCCTCTCCCATTCTGATTTTCACCAACAGACCTCTGAGTCTCTCTCTCAGACCTCAATATATAGAGAGCGAGAGAGAGTCAGAAGGCTGAAATTAATCCCATGTGTTTGAACTTCGAGGAAAGTGTCTGTGTGAGAGATTTAGAATAACAAAACCTGTAGTTGCTATTAGTCTCAGCCAGCCAGGCCCCCAGCTCAGTCTCACTGTTTGGCCCCCGCCAGCCAGCTAGGTATGAGACAGGAGGAGGAGGAGGGAAGATGGGCACAGTAGCCTAGCAGTCCCAGGCGGTGTCCCAAAAGGCACCCCGGGTCCCAAATGGTGCACAGGGCTCTGGTAAGAAGTAGTGCACTATATAGGGAATAGGGTGTCATTTGGGCCGCTGACCTAATCTAGATCAACACCCGCCAGCCACGCACTAGCGTAGGATGTCTGTGCCACTCTGCAAGCTCTGGTACAGGAACTATTGGGTTACTACAGGTCAGACTCCCCAAGTCAAGTCTGGGCCAGGGGACTGTAAACTATTCCGTCTGGGTCTACAAACGTTATACTTTCTAGATCGCTTTGCTCTCACACACGCACACACACACACACACACACACACACACACACACACACACACACACACACACACACACACACACACACACACACACACACACACACTCTCACTCCAAGAAGCCAGCCATAGAGCCCGTCGCCCCACCCTCACCCCTCCCTCTTTCCTCCCTCTTTTCAGAAAGCGAAAGAAAACCAAATAGAGGAAAGGCTTCTGAGTTCTGAGGCTTCTGGGTAGTGAGTGGGTTTGATAAGCAGACTGGAGCGCTGAATGGTGGGAGCCCAGAGCCTGGCACACATACACATATACAGTGCCTTCAGATAGTATTCACACCACTTGACCTTTTCCACATTTTGTTGTTACAAAGTGGAATAACCATGTATTTAATTGTCACTTCTATTCACTCTGTCATTTAGGTTAGTACTATGGATTAACTACAGTGTTGTTGATCCATCCTCAGTTTTTTCCTGTAACTGCCATTAAACTGTAACTGTTTAAAAGTCACCGTTGGCTTCATGGTGAAATCCCGAATTTCCTTCCTCTCCGGCAACTGAGTTAGGAAAAACACCTGTATCTTTGTAGTGACCGGGTGTATTGATTCACCATCCAAAGTGTAATTAATAGCTTCACTATGCTCAAAGGGATATTTAATGTCTGCGTTTTTTTCTACCAATAGGTACCCTTTTGTGAGGCATTGGAAACCTCCATGGCCTTTGGCGTTGCATCTGTGTTTGAAATTCACTGCTCAACTGAAGGACCTTGCAGATACTTGTATGTGTGGGGTACAGAGATGGGGTAGTCTTTCAAAAATCTTGTTAAACACTATTTTTGCACACAGAGTGAGTCCATGCAATTTATTATGTGACTTCTTAAGCATATTTTGTGTTGAATACTTATTGACTCGAGACATTTGAGCTTTAAATTTTTTATTAATTTGCAAACATTTAGACAAACATCATTCCACTTTGACATTATGGGGTGTTGTGTGTAGATTATTGACCCAATCTCAATTTAATCTCTTTTAAATTCAGGCTGTAACACAAAATGTGGAAAAGGTTGAGGGGTGTGAATACTTTCTGAAAGCACTGTGTGTATACATATACACACACACACGCACATACACACACTGTTCTGTAGTCTGGGCAATGAGGCTGTGTTCCTGTCATCACTGAGGCTGCTAGACAAATTATGGTAGCGGTCCGCCTCGCGCTGCAGGACTCCTCAGTCTGCCAGAGTAGAGCCACCATGACGTCCTGGATGAGCTGTCACTACTACTGCCCAGTTCACATGAACACAGGAGGGGGGACTGCAGAGCACACACACATGCTTCACCTATGTACCCAGGCAGACTAAAAGGCAGACAAACACATAAGGTTGCATGATTCTCTCTACCTCTCTCTTCTTAAGGCTGCTTCCCAATCCCATGCACTTCAAGCCCCGCCCTTCATGTCACTCTCCTTGTGCTCGGGAATTCACTCTGCCTCCATTGACCAAACCACAGCGTGTAGTCTACAGATTTTTCCCAAACAAGAACTGCAGTGGGCAGCGTTCCACTTTGCTCCTTAACATAAATCAACATTTGTATATTTGACTGTTCGCTTGTGTAACTTGCTCTCTGCAACACGCTACTTAGTTGGTCTTAGCAAGCTTGCAAATGTGTCAGCCAGCTAGCTAGCTAACAATTAGCATTAGGAGCTAAGACACATTTTTGCTAGCTAAGTCCAGTGAGATACGGCAAATCTTGCTAGCAAACTTTTACTCTAATACAAGCCGGAACCCGTGGTACAACAACTTGTTTCTTAATCGGAGAGGACAAGGCGAAGAATGTTCTAACATCTTTGTCTGAACATACATATCTATTTAAATCTAATTAGGATCGCCTGGGAAACACTGACCAACACTTTGGTTCCTACTCTGTCACAACCATCTCCTCCCATATTTTTCTTCATTCGTTTTCATGCCAACCTAAACTGCATTCCAAGTGTCCACAGTATTCCAACCATCTATTTCTGTGATTCCAACAGTTTTCCCAAGTGTTTTGATCTATATACGCAAGTAAAATTGCAGTATTTGGTACAAAAATTGCAATTATTGTGTAGCCCTACACATACAAACAGCCCTACACATACAAACACATACACTGAGTGTATAAAACATTATGAACACCTGCTCTTTCCATGACATAGACTGACCAGGTGAAAGCTGTGATGTCACTTGTTAAATCCACTTCAATCTGTGTAGATGAAAGGGAGGAGACAGGCCAAAGAAGGATTTTTAAGCCTCGATACAATTGAGACACGGATTGTGTGGGTGTGCCATCTAGAGGGTGAATGGGCAAGACAAAAGATTGAAAGTGCCTTTGAACGGGGTATGGTAGTAGGTGCCAGGCACACCGGTTTGTGTCAAGCACTGCAATGCTGCTGGGTTTTTAACGCTCAACAGTTCCCCGTGTGTATTAGGAATGCTCCACCACCCAAAGGACATCCAGCCAACTTGACACAACTGTGGGATGCATTGGAGTCAACATGGGCCAGCATCCCTTTGGAACGCTTTCAACACCTTGTACAATTCACACCCTGAGGAACTGAGGCTGTCTTGAGGGTGGAGAGGGGGTTCTTAATGTTTTGTACACTCGGTGTATATATAATATGCCATTTAGCAGATGTTTTTATGCTCTACCAACTGAGCCACCAAGGACCACTATATACACACGCTTCACCGAAGCACATGGGCAGACACACACACACACACACACACACACACAGACAAGCCATCTGACAAAAATACACTCATACTGTACGCTTCGCACACAGACTCAAGTGCACACTCAGACACACGCCATCCAACACACACATACAAGGAGGACAGACATTTCAATGTGATCTTAGTGGCTGATTAAAGGGGATCTCTCCCTAGGACCATACAGCAAAACTTGTATAGCAATAGGTCGGCTTATATTCTATTACTATAGAACGTTCATTATGTAAGTTTTGTCAGGCTTGTCTGTTTTTTTCCATTGTCCGATTCGGACGGGATTAGTTGTTATGAAATTGCCCCCTGTAAATCTTTTTTTCCTTATTTTTATGTACTGTTATGATGGGAAGACATGAGGCTGTTCTAGGCATGAATGGTGCAAAACGGCTGCCAGCTCAACTGGTTGAAATATGCAGGAATCGCTCTGCCATTTCCTGGTTGCTAAAATTCTAATAGTGTGCCTAATGTCAGTTTATATGACAAAACAAGCAATGTGTAGAGATTCATTGTACCATCTAAACCGCTATGAAATACAATATATATACAAAAGTATGTCGACACCCCTTCAAATTAGTGGATTTGGCCATTTCAGCCACACCCGTTGCTGACAGGTGTATAAAATTGAGCACACAGCCATGCAATCTCCATAGACAAACATGGACAGCAGAATGGCCTTGCTGAAGAGCTCAGGGACTTTTAACCTGGCACCGTCATAGGATGCCACCTTTCCAACAAGTCAGTTTGTCCAAATGTTGCCCTGCTAGAGCTGCCCCAGTCAACTGTAAGTGCTTTTATTTTGAGGTGGAAACGTCTAGAAGCAACAACAGCTCAGTGGTAGGCCACACAAACACAGAATGGGACCCCCGAGTGCTGAAGCGCATAGCGTGTAAAATTAATCTGTCCTCTGTTGCAACACTCACTACCGAGTTCCAAACTGCCACTAGAAGCATTGTCAGCACAAGAAGTGTTCGTCGGGAGCTTCATGAAATGGGTTTCCATGGCCGAGCAGCCGCATGCAAGCCTAAGATCACTATGTGCAATGCAAAGCGTCGGCAGGAGTGGTGTAAAGCTTGCCGCCATTAGACTCTGGAGCAGTGGAAACGTGTTCTCTGGAGTGATGAATCACGCTTCACCATCTGGCAGTTCGGCAAACAAATGGGTTTGGCGGATGCCAGGAGAACGTTACCTACCCCAATGCATAGTTCCAACTGTAAAGTTTGGAGGAGGAATAATGGTCTGGGGCTGTGTTTCATGGTTCGGGCCCCTTAGTTCCAGTGAAGGAAAGTCTTAACGCTACAGCATACAATGACATTCTAGATGATTCTGTGATTTTAACTTTGTGGCAACAGTTTGGGGAAGGCCCTTTCCTGTTTCAGCCTCCGTGCACAAAGCAAGGTCCATACAGAAATATTTTGTTGAACGGTGTGGAAGAACTTGACTGGCCTGCACAGAGCCATGACCTCAGGCCCCCTGTTCAATGGGGTTATCGCCGAACATCAGTGCCCTACCTCACTAATGCTCTTGTGGCTGAATGGAAGCAAGTCCCTGCAGCAATGTTCCAACATCTAGTGAACAGCCTTCCCAGAAGAGTGGAGGCTGTTAATAGCAGCAAAGGGGGGTACCAAATCCATATTAAAGCCTTCCCAGAAGAGTGGAGGCTGTTATAGCAGCAAAGGGAGGACCAACTCCCTTGATTTTGGAATGAGATGTTCGACAAGCAAGTGTCCACGTACTTTTGACCATGTAGTGTATTTCAACTTGTCTAGGAATAGCCTAATATTGGCTTTCAGTTAGGAGAAAGTATAAATAGTATCAATAAGAACCATGAACTGCATGCAGACATTTTAATTAACTGATGTATTCGGCAATTCATCAATTCATTGGCGCACTATCATTTACTTAATCTTTTAAAAAAGACAAATAGTCACTGGGAACGTTGATATATGACAAAACGGATAGGACTTTGTTTGCATAACACTTTGTAGCACTTTGTACATAGCTCTTTGCATCAATTTGTTCTCATGTTCTTGCCCAAACTGGGTGCAGCACCGTAAAACTCTGTAATATCCCTCAAAACACAGTGATGACGATTCACACTAGATAAATATTATCAAAGGACCTGGGAGTTTGTATAAAAAAATATATATAAAAAAACGGTAGGTTTTTGGGACTGGAATAATAACCTTCCCGCCAAGTAAAAATGATAGATATGGCAGATTCGGACAAGATAGGGCTTTAACTAACTACCTGTAATAGTAGTACATCACTGTAATAGCGCAAACAGTCAAAGAGATTTGGGCCTGAAGCTCTTCGTCTGGCTTGGCTTTGTCTCCGTCTCTCGGCTTCTGTGAATTGGTGATAGCATCTTCCCTTTTATCTTGTTTTTAATTCCCCAGGGGTTGCAGCCCCGTGGCCCCTGGTGACGCATGGCCTACATCAGAACCCTCCAAACAGGTGGGGCGTGTCAAGACACTGTCAGAGCGTTATGCATGTAGCGCAAATCCCTCTGCGCCGGGCAGATGTGTCTGCGTGATGGACACCGGAGACCTTGAAGTCCTCTCTCTCCACTCTCTGCAGTCTCCCCGGGGATTCCTGCTCTCACTGTATCTATATACTGGGAGTTTGATCGATAACTGTTACACTGACACACTTGGCCTACTAGGTAATATGTCAGGGGTTTTTCGTCAAAGTGTTGATAGAGGTTGAATCATGAAGTCAGTTGCCTTTTTAAACCGAACAATCTCTTCAGATTCTGCCGTTCTCCCTTTTTCTCTGTTTTGCGGAGGTGCTGCTTGCTGCTAGTCCACAAAGGACAAGAGAACAGCCAATGCTTCCACATGCATATCAGTCATCTTCCTTCTCTTATTCCTATTCCTCCTCATCTTCCTCTCCATCCTCTTCCTGCTCCTCCCTAAGAGAACAGAACATTTCAACCCTGTATTTTGTACCATGTTTTTATTCTTACACTAATGCGATAGGGCGCGCGTTGCTGTGTTGTAGCCATAGCCTATTTCTTTATCATCAATACAATGCCATCACTCACCACCATGGCATCTTGATACCATAAATGCCTGTTGTGACAGAACACCGGCTTCAAAGGGAATGTGATTCTATTTGAATTGATGGAGAGTTCCATATCACCAGATGTGATTTACAGAGTTCACATCACAGTGCTCTATTTGCTGTTCTTTGAACCTCCTCTTTCTCTGATTTTAGGATGGCCCATGTTCTCCAGTTTGACGAGCAAACCAGGAAAGTCAAGGATGCAAACTTGCAGGACGAAGACACGTTTGAGATCTCCGATCCACGAAACCCCGTCAACAAACGGCGGAGAGAGGAGAGCAAGAAGATCATGAAGGAGAAGAAGGCCAAGAGGTGAGGGGTTAGGGATTAGGCATGGAGATTAACCCCAGCCATGTGACTGACCAGGCCTCTCCTCTCTTCCTCTCTAACCTACCACTTCAAAACAACTGTCTCTCCTGAGCGAACTTTGAACCTTGGAATGCCATGAACATCCAAAACAAAGTTATTTCTGAGAAGCTGTCGGAATCCATTCACATCTGAACGAAGGGAACGGCTAACACAGGGCCAATGTGACTTCAGCCCATCAGGGTTATCCCTCCATAAAAAGGAAACGCACATGACCTGACAACTATTGCTAATCTAAAACTATCCGTCATCAAGACATAGTGTCATTTTGAACTGGAATGTGAACCCACATTTCCAAGAATAGGTTCATTTTCTGTCGTACAGTACTGTATGTTGTGATTGCGGGAGTATTGGAAAGTCAAGGCGAAAAGCGGTTGAGAAATGCCCAGGGATCCAGGTAAAGTAGTAAGGGTGATGGATGATGGTCCCAAATCATTGACGTCAACATGTCTGATGACCAATGTTGTGAACATGTACGGATAATAAATGTACCTTTTTGTCATAAGGCACACATTCCTTTTGATGTTTGCAGCTGTGTTTGTATTCCTCTCTGCGCTTGCTGCGTTTTAAGAACTCCTCAACCATTGGCTTGGGCAGGTGAGCGCAACATGGAGGATGCACACTGGGATTTTCACGTGTCCCAATAGTTTACTGTCCGTGGAGGCGAGGAGAGGAACCCAAACTCCGACTATTTACATTTGACTATTTTTACTCATTTAGCAGATGTTCTAATCCAGAGCGATTACAGTTAGCGCATTCATCTTAAAGGTAGCTAGGTGAGACAACCACACATCAAAGTTCTAGTAAGCAACAGGAATGTCCTTAGTAAAGCAGCGGTCAGCAAAGTCGGCGCTGGTAAGCAAAGGCAAGTGTGACTGTTCATGCAAGAAGGGCAACTACCGAGATGGAGAGGAAACCAGCACGCCACCGTATGCTTTTGAGATTTAAGGAGAGAAGATTATGAGAGGAAGTTACTTTAAACGACTGAGAGAGATCCACCCAGAATGTGTTATGAAAACCTTGACTATGGTGAGGAATGAGCAGTAAGCCGAAAAGGGAGGAGAGACAATGGAACACAGTAGCTGCTGCAGTAGTTTCCCCTTTACATTTATCTAAGGTCAGTTTAGCGTTCTTCCCCTATAGTTAATATCAGTATCTGGAGAGGGTAAGCTGATCCTGTATCTGTGCCCAAAGCCAACTTTTCCTCATATCTGATATAACAGCAGCTGAGTAGACAGAGCCAGCCAGTGTGACTTCACATGACTGGAATCATAAAAACAGCTCTCCAGCATAAGTTGTGAAAACTGGTATTAAAGCTCGATTAAGTCCCTGACTCTGTCTTTATTTAAGCACCATAGTTGTATTCCAAATGGCATCCTTTTCCCCATATAGTGCACTACTTGTGACCAGGGCCCATATGGGTCTGGTCAAAAGTAGTGCACTGTATAGGGTAAAATTTGGGATGCACATTGAGTCAGTCTGTAGGGCTTCCTCTCCTCTCCATTCCAACCCTGTCAGTTAAAACAGTCAGGCAGGATATGATCTGCCTTCACCCAGCCATTTCACAGTCATTTCACCAGATTGACGCAAGGAACACATAGCTGTGGTGAAATCGAACTAGTGACAATCGAACCTCCTTGCCTCTCTTTTTTTTTTATGTATCGCTCCTTTCATATTCCATAAACTGAGAGCCATGGGCTCTGGTAAAATAGGGTGGTTCTGGTCTTATGTCATAGTGTACTATATGGGGATGCAATAAGGTGGTTCTGGTCAAAAGTAGTGCACTACACAAAGATTAGGGTGGCATTTAAGACCAGACTAGCCTCTCTGCTTTAATGTAGTGGTTTTGTTAGGGTAAATGATGTAGATTTGCCATGTGTGTGACCAGGAGCAGAGTTTGGCCTGCAAGCCGCCTTTTACTGCTCTTCTGGGTTCATGCTTAACTTCTCATATGGAACAGGAAGGAGAGTTAATGTTCCACTATGAGCCTGGTCGCCCAGCCACGGCCTGGCCCGAGTCTGAGCTGCTGCTGCTGCTAATGTAAAACAGGTGAGAGGCACCATGCTTCAGTTAGACTACCTACTGTAGCCATGCCAGTGGCTGGCCAATGGTGGGTCACAACCAGGTGGTGTAAAAATACTTTAAAACTATGTAAGTCGTAAAAAAAAACGGACTACTTTTACTTCTCTACATTCCTAAAGAAAATGATGTACTTTTTACTCCGTACGTTTTCCTTGACACCTAAAAGTACTTGTTACGTTTTGAATGCTTAGCGGGACAGGAAAATTGTCCAATTCACACACTAATCAAGAGAACATCCCTGGTCATGGTCATCTCTACTGCCTCTTATTTGGTGGACTCACGAAAACACAAATGCTTCGTTTGTAAATTGTTGTAGCATGCCCCTGGCTATCCGTAAATTAAAAAAAATATATATATAATTGTGACATCTGGTTTGCCTAATCTAAAGAAATTGAAATTATTTATACTTTTACTTTTGATACTGTAAGTATATTTTAGCAATTACATTTTCTTTTGATACTTCGGTATATTAAAAACCAAATACTTTTTAGACTTTCACTGAAGTAGTATTTTACTGGGTGACTCACTTTTTACATGAGTCATTTTCTATGAAGGTATCTTTACTTTTACTTAAGTATGACAACTGGGTACTTTTTCCACCACTGGTTGGTCACCACCGATTCCTTTTTGGCTTGCGCGTGGCTGATATCAATATTGTCTCTTGGCTAGAAATCATTTCTGTTTACAAAAGCTCTCACAATATTGTGCAGAACAAAAAAAAACTAATTGACATGAAACAGTCAAGAAATTGAAATATAAGGCGCTAGCTACTGTATTAGCTTGATCGAATTATCAGCTGAGAATACAAAAACAGCTTAAGCATAAAGTCATAGTCCCCAGATGATGAGACGCAATTTGTCCACCGTACCATTGTGACAAATACAATAGCTACTGGCTCCGAGACCACCCTCCGCAGGGGACACAAAGCCCGAATGCACACCTCACCACAATTCCAACGAACGCGGCTCCAGTACGTACACGTCCTCTATTAAATGGGTCGACGGTTGAAGAAATTGCTTGAATATTCTAGAACATTGCCATGCATACGTGTACAGGTTTTGGACTATGATTAAACCCTTTAGCCTTAACATGGAGACATCCTAGTGGTGGTTGGAGAGGGTACAAAGGACAAGACGATGCCACTCCTCTCTCCAGCCCAGCAACACCAGCAGAATACTTAACATTCCCTGGCTTGACCTTGCTGTGGCTAGCTCTGGGCAGGAAATACCACTCATGGTTGCTGCTGTCTGTCTGAACATCCATCCATCGGTCACGTGACTGCTGGGGATGAGATGAGAGGTATTTACGTTATCATGCTCCACCACCACCATGTTCTCTGCCCTTGTGGACGGGCTGACGGAGGTTACAACTAGCAGACTAATCCTTCTGCTCTCCTGGTCTGAGCTACATCAGGTTGGCTGGGAAGGATGGCTACTTTTACTATATTCTTTTTTTGGGGGGGGGGGGGGGGGGGGGTCGGATAACATTACAGTTTACCTTGGGCTCTACAGGGCTTTGATGCTGCTTCCCTCAACCCATTTCCTGCTGCATATAATGTAAATAACTTGTAACACACACACACACTCCTGCTCCATGGTTTTACTGCACATTTAGCATTCCAATGACCTGTGACCCCCTCCTCCTCCTCCCAATACACACACACCCTTTCCAGTGACTTTGTCAAGGTATTTTAGTTTGACCTTGCTTCTGATCTACCCTCACCCCCACCCATTTGACATGTTATGAAATACAGCCTTCCTCCCTGTGTGCTCTTACCCCTGTGTGGTATGGGAGGTGTGGAGCAGCATAGGAGGACCAGGATGTGGAGTGGGCCACGTGTCTGACCTCTAACCCCCAGCCATGAGTCCTCACAACCTGGCCAAGTCCCCTGTGTGAGAGGGAACAACCTGGCAGTACGGGGCAGGAGCTGTATGTGTGTGTGTGTGTGTGCCTGTGTCCATGCGCAATTAGAAGGGATGGATAGCGCACCTAACCTAATCGCCCCTTGGTCTTTCTCTTTTGCCCTATAGCAGGGGCTTCCCAAAAGTCGGTCCTGGGGCTCCCCCTGGGTGCATGTTTAGTTTTTTGCCGAAGCACTACAAGGCTGATTCAAATCATCAAACTTTGATGATGAGTTGGCTCTTTGAATCAGCTGGGGGGGGGCTGCTATAGGCCATGGGAATAGGGTCACCAGAGCATGTCCATAAGAAGGGAGCCCATTTGTGTTGATATTAGGGTTATTCAAGTTGGAGAGAGCGAGATCTGAGGGGAAATGCCACTCTAGGTCTCTGTAGCCTATCATAAAGCAGTATGACCTTGGTGCAACATCCAGCACTATTATTTCAATAGCCTGAATTAAACGGTGAGTGCATTCGCTGAATCTGAGCCATGTGTACTGTGCTTTTACTACCTCTGTCTGTCTTTCTAGGTCTCTGTGACCCTCTCTGTCACAGTGCCCTGTTCCTTACTACCGGAGCTGTGTTTCTGACAGTCTATCTGCTCATCTGAGTCTTCGTATTCTAATGGCCTCATGGTGAAAAAAAGAGGGGGTAGTTAAAGTCAAACAGAGGTAGACAGGGCCCCTGTTCTTTTAATAGGGTTAACCTGTATAAATGTCCTCGTGTCACAGACAATATTTCACTGCCACTTTCTGAGATTTATTTTTCACCAGCAGTTTTTTCCTCTCTTCCCCTCCTTCGTCTTCTCCTCTCTGTAATGAAAATGTGATTCTTCAAATCACATTGGATTTGTCACATGCGCTGAATGCAACTGGTGTCGACTTTACCGTGAAAGGCTTGCTTACCAGCCCTTCCCGACGATGCAGAGTTTAGAAATAAAATAGTAACACAAGGAATAGAATAAAATACACAATGGAGCTACAGTATATACAGGGAATACCAGAGGTCAGAGGTCTTTGAGGTAAATGCACTACATGGCCAAAAGTATGTGGACACCTGCTCGTTGAACGTCTCATTCCAAAATCATGGGCATTAATATGGAGTTGGTCCCCCCCCCTGCTGCTATAACAGCCTACACGTTTCTGGAAAGGCTTTCCACTAGAGGTTGGGACGTTGCTGTGGGGACTTGCTTCCATTCAGCCACAAGAGCATTAGTGAGGTCAGGCAATGATGTTGGGCGATTAGGCCTGGTTTGCAGTCGCCGTTCCAATTCATCCCAAAGGTGCTTGATCGTGTTGAGGTCAGGGCTCTGTGCAGGCCAGTCAAGTTCTTCCACACCTGTCGCGACAAACCATTTCTGTATGGACCTCGCTTTGTGCACGGGGGCATGGTCATGATGAAACAGGAAAGGGCCTTCCCCAAACTGTTGCCACAAAGTTGAAAGCACAGAATCGTCTGGAATGCCATTGTATGCTGTAGCATTAAGATTTCCCTTCACTGGAACTAAGGGGCCTAGTCCAAACCATTATTCCTCCTCCACCAAACTTTACAGTTGACACTATGCATTCGGGTAGGTAGCGTTCTCCTGACATCTGCCAAACCCAGTTTTATCCATCAGACTGCCAGATGGTGAAGCGTGATTCATCATCTGAGAAAGCATTTCCACTGCTTCAGAGTCCAATGGCTGCGAGCTTTACTCCACTCCAGCTGATGTTTGGCATTGCACATGGTAATCTTAGGTTTATGTGCAGTTGCTCGGCCATGGAAACCCATTTCATGAAGCTCCCAACAAACACTTCTTGTGAGGCAGTTTGACAGTTGGTAGTAGTGTTTCAACCGAGCACTCGGCGGTCCCGTTCTGTGAGCTTGTGTGGCCTACCACTTTGCAGCTGAGCTGTTGTTGCTCCTAGATGTTTCCACTTCACAGTTGACCAGGCATATTTTTGACAAACTGACTTGTTGGAAAGGTGGCACTGACTTGTTGAATGGTGCCACATTGAAAGTCACTGAGCTCTTCAGTAAAGCCATTCCACTGCCAATGTTTGTCTATGGAGATTGCATGGTTGTGTGCTCAATTTTATACACCTGTCAGCAACGGGTGTAGCTGAATTAGCTGAACCCACTCATTTGAAGGGGTGTCCACATACTTTTGTATATATAGTGTCGGCGGGTGCAGCTGTAGAAAGTTTTGAGGATCTGAGGGCCCATGCCAAATCTTTTCAGCCTCCTCAGGGGGAAGAGGCTGTGATGTGCCATCTTCACAACTGTGCGGGTGTGTGTGGACCATGTTAAGTCCTTAGAGATGTGGGCGCCAAGGAACTTGAAGCTCTCAACCCGCTCCACAACAGCCCCGTTGATGTGGATGGCGTTCTCTCACCTTTTTCTCCTGTAGTCCACGATCAGTTCCTTGGTCTTACTGACGTTGAGGGAGAGGTTGTTGTCCTGGCACAACACTACTATGTCTCTGACCTCTCCCCTGTAGACTAATTCATCGTCATCGGTGATCTGGCTTACCACCGTTGTGTAGTCAGCAAACTTGATAATGGTGTTGGAGTCGTGCGTGGCCACACAGTCGTGGGTGAACAGGGAGTACAGGAGAGGACTAAGCACACACCCCTGAGGGTCCCCCATGTTGAATGTTGGCATGAAGGAGGTGTAGTTGCCTACCCTCACCACTTGGGGCCGTATTGTCAGGAAGTTCAGGATCCAGTTGCAGAGGGGAAGGGGTTCAGTCCCAGGTTCCCCAGCTTGGTGATGAGCTTGGAGGGGACTATGGTGTTGAACGCTGAGCTGTAGTCTATGAACAACATTCTCACATAGTTACTTCCCCTCTTGTCCAGGTGGGAGTGGGCAGTGTGAAATACAATTGAGACCCATTGCTGGGTTTCCAATTGTAATCGGTTATCGTCTGCAAACCCTGCCACATACGACGATCATCGGAGCCGGTGTAATAGGATTCCACCTTTTTGATCCTATATTGTCCTTTTTCATGTTTTCATGGCTTTCTTGTATGTGTCCATGTCCCGTTCCTTGTAAGTGGTTGCTCTAGCCTTTAGCCCATATATTGCCTGTAATCCATGGTTTTTGGTTTGGATACGTTCATATAGCCACTGTGGGGACTACGTCGTGTATGCACGTTTTTGATGAAACCCATGAGTGTAAACTCCTCCATGCTATCAGAGGAATCCCAGAAAAAAAAGATCCCAGGCTGTACTAGCAAAACAGTCTTGTAGCCTCGTGTCTGTGTTATCCGACCACTTCTGTATTGAGTGCGTCATTTGTACTTCCTTTTTGAGCTTTTGTTTGTAAACAGGAAACAAGGCAGTGAAGTCATGGTCAGATTTGCCGAAGGGAGGACGAAGGGAGGGCCATGTATGCATTTCTGTGGGTAGAATTAAAGTGGTGTAGCGTTTTAGCGCCCCTAGTGGCGCAGAGGTGTGTTGGTAGAAGTGAGGTGGAACAGTTTTAAGTCTTCCCGCGTTAAGGTCTCCGCCCACCAGAAACACTGCCTCTGGGTGAACGGTTTGTTGTTTGTTTATGGCTCCATAAACGGCTTGTGGAGGGATGTAGACCGTGGTGATATTTACGGATGAGAACTCTTGGTAGATTAAAGGGTCTGCAGCTTACCATGAGGTACTCTATATCAGGTGATCAAAAGCTCGAGATGTCCTTCACTTGAAGCAGCACACCAGTTGTTATTTATTAAAAAACACACTCCACCTCCTTTCGACTTCCCCGAAGCCACCGTCCGATCCTGCCGCTGCATGGAGAATCCACAAGAGTACTACGTGCACAGCGCCATCATCCAACCACTTTTCAGTAGGACATATAATATGGCAGCTTTTCAAGTCTCTCTGATAGGAGAATGTTGAACGAATCTCATCTGTCTTGTTCTCAAGTGACTGGACATTTGCCAATCGAACGGAGGGGAGTGTCGTTCGTTCTTCTCTTCGCCTCAATTTCACCAGGACTCCACCTCATCTCCCATGTCTACACTTGCAGCGTTTTGGTAACCCACGAAACAAGGAATAGGGTCCGGTATGAACAGTGGAACAGCTAAGTCGGAGTTGAAGTCGTATTTGATCAAGATTAGTAACTGTCGATCTGATGTCCAGAAGTGCTTGGCGGTCATATGTGAAAATAGTATGGACTTTCTTTTACTAAAGACAAACACAATCAAAGTCTCTATATAGCAGAGTTGAGTTCTTGCATTTACAGTGGAGCCAAGGGAGCGTGTGGCGCTGGTAAAACTCTCTGGATGATGAAGTATTAGAAAGCAGTCACTGGCTTCTTCCACACGCCTGACTGGGCTACTGAGACCTGGGGTTTGTTGCTCCTGTGCTGCTTGTCCTTCCTCATCTTCTCGGGCAAAAACGACCGCCTATTCTTTTTTTTGTACTTTTGACCAGAGCCCATTATTTCTTGTAGTGCACATCATTTGGACCACATCCCCTATTGTAAATGCACTACTATTGAGCAGAGACCTTTTAAAGGGGCAATCTGTAGTTGAAACAATAACAAAGCAGTCCCACTGCCTCTTTTCTGGTTAAAACCTGAGGGACGAGTCTGGAGAAATATAACCACTGACCATCTAAGGACTGACCATCCAAGATATCAACATCATTTTTAAGCATGTTTTGAGGCTATAGTGTTTGTTTACGTGTACAATGTTTACAGACATAGCTCTACTCCAATCTTCTATTTGGGGTTCTGATGGGGTACGACAGTTGAACTGAGCTCATGAGGCATTTATATGCTATATTCGTCAAGAATCAATGGGTATATACTGTGTAATTCATTTCAAGTCCAAGAATGTATTGTATCAACTTCAGATTGTCCCTATAAGGCTTAGTTGACTACATGCACTAGGAGGGGGATAGGGCTCAGAGGGTGTCATTTGACCCAGAGACTCAGACACCTTGTTAAAGAAGTGCCACTGGAGGGGCATATGTCAGGAGAGATGCCAACCTGGGGAATGTGATATAGCATAACGTTTCCCCTTCGAAAGGGGGGGGGGGATACTGGAGCATTAACAAAAAACACAGAGCTTCATTCCCCCTGCAAGGCCTTTCCAGACGCTGGATCCAAGAGAGGCCAGGCTGCCTGCACACGAAAACCCCCACAACCAGAGGTATTGGACGAGACTGATCAGGAATGAAGACTATTTCCCCGAAATCTTAAAGCATAGAAAGGAACCAGTCAAAACAATAAATTAAGCCCAAGACTACAACCAAAGACCAAGGTTAAACTCTAAAAAGGAAACCTCAAAAATATTCTACCTCGGACTGAATGAGCATTTTGCATTAAATTACACGCTGGACGGTTGTTATCTAACCCGCCCATTGGAGACTGTAAAAATATTTCCATTTAAGGTAATGCATGAATTTATTCCATAAATCCGAGAGATGATTCTTGGAAAGGGGAATTTATATTTGACATGACTATATTGGTGTGTTTTGTGAGGATGGTGTTGAACTTTGAAGGAAGTCTGTAGAAATGAGACCTGGCTGTTGGAATCTGAGTATGACTCTGGTCTCCAATGGAGAAGGCCAAGTCAGGAACCCACAAAGGAATCCTGCTCATTGAAAAGGATGACTCCTTGTTCTGAGCCCCTAACAATGACTGAACAGGTGATACAATTCATTTATCATTGCATCGGTTCACACTATTGTGACCTTTAACAACCAGCAATCACCGTTGAGCACATTGTGTAACAGGCCTAAATTCTGCATTGAACATTTGATTGAATGAGATTGTGGACTTGGTGTGTTTGTACTGTGTGGGTGGTGGCGCCAGCAAGATCTCTCTCCACCCATGACTACTGCCTCAGGACTCAGAGAAAACCGTTCACCTGTAAAACTGTCTGTCCCCGTCATGATTTTAATTTATTTTTAAATTACATTTAGCCTTCTCTTTAACCTTTCAGTCCACCAACCACGCTAGTAATCAAGCATCTCTAAACACAGTATTGTGTTTCGCAACTTTCTCCTCTACTGTATCAGTGACTGTCCTGTTTATTGATGCTGGAACAGACTCTTTCATTGGAACAAATATAGATGACATGCCGGTACTGTAGGCCAACCCTCCCATCTTCACCTGTCCCTTAGTTAGCAGAACAACAACACCTTGTGACCCAACACGATGGCTCTTCTCTCTAAAATGCTAATAGTTTGGGATTTCCATGAATGCAGGAAATGTCTGAAATGGAGATGTCCGTGTTGTGTCATTGGCCCGTCGCTTTGAGGGCCTATCACTCTCCACTTAGCCAGCCAGGTGTCTTTGACCTTACCGGTCCAAACATTGCTACAGCAGTCAGTGTGCTGTTATTTCTTTTTCTCTCTAAAATGCAAATTGTTTTTGTTTTTGTAGGAAAAGCCGGGGGCTGGAATGGAGATGTCCATTCCACGTTAGTGTTGTGTCATGGGCCTATCACTCTGAAGTCCTTTCACTCTCACAAGAGCCAGCTGAAACGGTCCAGTCGGAAACATTGCTAAAGTATACAGTGGTATTTATCTTCTTTCTATGCACACTGGCCAGGTGTCTCTCTATCTCTCTCACAGTCTCCCAGTGACTGGTCCCCGTCCAGATTAGAATCTAAGGTATGTAACCTGGGCAGTCCTGTGCGGTGGACAAAGCCAGGATATAAAAGACATTGATGGTCAGGAAGCAAGTGGATGCCTATATGATATTGACTGTGACTGAATGCAAGTGTGGCAGTGGTATTTTGGTCATGTTCATTCAGGTAGGTACTTCAAAGGAAAGGCTCTCTGTCTTCTCCCTCTTTCTTTTTCCATCTCTCTCTCTTTTTAATTTAAAAAATAAAATAAATCTTATGCATATTTATTGGTATTTTGCATAGTACCAAATAGGGTCAAAGTCTAGTCCTGCTGTGATATGAATACGTTTGTGAACCTCAAGACCTAATGTCCTTTCAAGACACCACCAAACATCCTGCCACGGTCTTTGTCTCCACATCTAACGGAAGCAACAATCAGAAGGAGTCCAACAAGAGCAGACAATATCAACAAAGATGAGTTTGCCAGGTAGAGAAAGTACCTGCCAATGTACAATGCATTCCAGCTCCTGTGTATTTCAATTCCTTATTTACACCCACATGACAGCAGCAGGTCCATTCCTATATCCACCCCTGGAATAGTTAGGAGATAGTGTCATACATCCTCAGAGAGATGGTGAGAGACATTGATACTTCACCTCAGAAGACACATCTTTGAGGAATTATTTTAGGAACTTACCTTTTTGTTCAGCATGACTGAAATGTACATAAGACTATTAGGGCTTAGTGAAGAGAAAAGAGAAAATAAACAGCAGCAGGTGGTAGTTCTTGGTTGTAATTTTTTTTGCATGATAGTAAACGGGCAAAAAGTGGCAATATTTCGGGAATAAATTCTAAGTGTAATTTCGAGAATAAGTGTCACAATGTTGAAAATAAAGTCTTAGTTATATCTCAAGATTAATGTAGGGGATTTGGTTAAGTGCATGTCTTCCTGGCTCCCTGTTGCTGGCGCACGCCACCATTGAAATGCCTGAGTTAAATGACCTGATGAAACTAAACTTTAGAATTGGCTTTAGTAAGAAGGAAATCCTTGCTCTTTTAACACATAATAACCATGTTATTATAAGTATTGGGACCTGGAATAGGTTGTGCCGCAGATTATTTCCAGAAAGAGAAAGTGGTTGCATACATAGGTCGAGACGGGCTGGTTAGGTGTGTGTGTAAAAAGTAGGGGGAAAACAAACAAATGGAGATTGATCTAATACTTTCGTTCAAACAGGCGTCACTGCACGCTCACGCTTATCAATCTAATGATCTAATACGTTAGCTCAAACAAGCGTCTTTGCCACTCTTATCAATCTAATGATCTAATACGTTAGCTCAAACAAGCGTCTCTGCCACTCTTATCAATCTAATGATCTAATACGTTAGCTCAAACAAGCGTCTTTGCCACTCTTATCAATCTAATGATCTAATACGTTAGCTCAAACAAGCGTCTTTGCCACTCTTATCAATCTAATGATCTAATACGTTAGCTCAAACAAGCGTCTCTGCCACTCTTATCAATCTAATGATCTAATACGTTAGCTCAAACAAGCGTCTCTGCGCACTCACTCACTCTAATCAATCTAATCTAATAACTCGCACACACACACACCAAGTTTCCCCTTGGCAATTTCAGACTAAAGGCATATACTCTTCTAATTGCCATGGTGTGTTATGAACACAATCAGCAAGCCTTCTTGGCACTGCCACTGAATGTGAATAAAACTAGGGTCCCCTTTCGCTGCAACCTGGTCTCAGAGCATTTCGTAGGCTGGTCAGTCTGCCCCCTAAATTCGCAACAACGGTATGCTACGTAGCCTAGGCAAACACCTTGCAAAAAAATGTGTGTATAAGGGCAACTATTAACAATCTTATCCATAATGCTTTACTAACAGTAGTGTTTCCCCCTTATGACAACTAATCCTTCTAACGACTATAGCCTAGTAGGCTACATGAACAAATTATCTTGGGATCCTGGAGACCGGGGGCTATGTGTGTGTATGTGTCCCATGTCAAGCTGCCTACTAAAACTATAGCTATAAAACTATAGCGGTTTACTAGATTGAGCACTCTAACATGTAGGCTACCTACCACCAGCTCCTGTCCCACCTGCCTCTTCAGCCACCCAGCCTTAGCCTGTACGGATATGGGTGCTCAGTGATTGATGACGTTGGCTTTATACACTCACCAGTGCAGTATGGCAACAAGACCCGCACTCGGTTCCCCTTCCACATCCCACGGCAGGGCACTAATATCTTAGGTCTAGACCTGTTCACCAGCCTGGGGTTCTCTCTGTTGGACAACAGTGGCTCAACAATCCTGCATGTCACCTCCCCATAGCAAGAGCAATGACCCACCCTCTTCAACGTTGTAGGTGCCCTGACAGCGTTCCCACATAATCCCCTCCTCGACTCTACGGTGACTCCAGTCATTCAACCTCTACGCCATATTCCACTGACTTTACGTGAGGAGGTTACTAAGGATCTACAGAAGCAGCTGGAGGATGGATTCATGGAGCCGGTGGATGCCTTCCCAATGGGTGTCCAACTTGGTCATCGCTAAAAAGAAGTCTGGAGAGCTGCGGGTCTGCTTGGATCTGAAAGCGGCCAACAAGGCTGTCATACCTGATCAGTACCCACTGCTGACTATGGAGGAACTGACCACTCACTTCTACGGGTCGACGGTCTTCACAAAGCTGGACTTTCGCAAGTTCCCCTACACCCAGAGAGGGAGTTTCCATACACCTCAGTTCAGCCCCCAGCTGTTTCCAGAAGATAATGTCCACCATCCTTGCCGGGGTCTCTGGAGTGGCTGTCTACTTGGGCGACATCGTCCATGGCCCCAACTCTGCCGTCCATGATGAACATCTGCAAGCAGCCTTCGCAGCGCTCAGCCAATACAACCTCGCACTCAACACTGAGAAGTGCCTGTTCTCAGTGCCAGAGATTGACTTTGTCAGGTTCTGCGTGTCAGCCCTAGGGCTCTCACCGCTGCAGTCAAGCGTGGAAGCCATCCATCATGTCCCAGAACCGACATCTGCTACACAACTTGCCTCATTTCTGCGAATGACGGGTTATTACATGCATTTCCTGTCCCAGTACTCGGCCATCACGTCCCCTCTGTTTCAGCTGTTGAAGCAGGTGTACTGGGTCTTTACACCCGACTGTGCACAGGCTGTCCCCTCTCTTAAATAACTGCTGACCACTTCACCTGTCCTGGCCAACTTTAAACTCACCTGGTCACCTGTGACACGTCAGCCACAGCAGTGGGAGCGGTCCTCTATCAGCTTCAGGACGGTGTTGCATCTTGCGCTTTGAGCCCCACTGAACAGAAGTACTCAGTTGGAGAGAGGGAGGCACTAACACGCGTCTGGGCCTGCGAGCGGTGGCACATTTACCTCTACGCACCGAACAGCTCACAGCCTTGATGTCGACCTCCGAGTCGGGTCACAAGCCCCTCCGCATGTACCGCCTCCAGCAATATAACTTTAAGCTGCAGTTTACGCTGGGCAGGGACAATGTGGTAGCCAACCTCCTTTCGCGCTCAGTTCCCCCAGACTCCACCTGTGCTCAGGTCGACTCCGAGGAGGACCTCATCCAGCTCCCACACTCACCTCTCGCACACAGTGTCGCTCACGATCTGACCCAAGAATCAGCCAACAACCCCATCTTCACGACCTTGCGGGAATACGTAGCCAATCATTGGCCAGCACAGCTCCCGTCAGAACTCCAACCATATGCCAGGTTTCAAACATGAGCTGTCATGCTGGAATGAAACATGTCAGGCTCGCGGAAACTGCACGTTCATACCAAGCAGCCTCAGCGGACGAGTGTTGGCCATGGCTCATGAGGACAACCTTGGCATTGTGAAGCAGAAGCAGAGAGGCTAGTACGTGACTGTGCTCCATGCCTTGTCAGTGGAAAGACCTCCGCCAACACCACTGCAGCCACTGGCCTGGCCCTGCCGTCCATGGGAACATATCCAACTGGACATTTGCAGTGAACTCTACAATGTGCCACATCACAAACGCTTCTTGGTGGTTCTGTATGACCTACATTCAAAATGACCAGAGGTCACACCCATGGGCTCTGTCACATCAGGGGCCACCATACACTCCCTGGATATGCTCTTTTCTCGCTGGGGACTGCCTGCAACTCTGACCTCGAAAAATGGCCCGGGGGGGAAGAGGTTCAATCAAACCCTGAAAAATGGACTGAGAGCTCACGTCAAGGTGGCTCCGACACTGAGTATATGTCACAAACTCTGCTGCACGACAGAGCTGCCCTCCACTCCACCACTGGAGTCTCTCCTGTCAAGCTGATGTTAGGATGTGAACTAGAGCTGCCCCTACACAGACTCCGTCTCTTTATTGGCAACTCGACAGTCAAAGCAACAGTGCAAAGCCAACAGCGTAAAAGTGAGGACTGCTACATGAAAAGAGAGCACAGCTTCCTGGAATCCAAGTGAGGTAAGGGTTCAACAACCACACCGCGCAGACAAGCTCTGCACCTTCTTGTCAACACCTTGTCAAGTTCAATGTCAGCTGGGCCCAGCAAAATGTGTCTGGCATGCCAGCTGACTGAGGAAGGTGCCACCTCCTGCATGTCCTCACTCTGCCATTGATGCCACCTTGAGTGGTTCGCTACCGGTGGCACATGCTCCCTTGGCCCCAACTGAAGTACAGTGCCAGCCCCACAGTGCCAGCCCCACAGTCACCTGTTGCTGTCGCTGCAGCACCCGTTCTGCGGCCTGTAAGAGTGCGCTCTCGACCTGCTCACCTTCAAGACTTTATCACCTCCTTTCATGCCTCGTTTAAAAGAGGGGAAATGTTCTGTTTATATGTGCTTTATCGGAAATTACTAGGGGATTTGGTGGTTCTATTTCCATCGTATTTTGAGATCCTACTCGTTGAGATAAACGTCAGCATCAACTGAGAACACGTGCTTGTTTGCTTGTTTTTTTAAACATAAATTATAGGCCTATCCAACAGCGGTGGGTGGAATGAACAATGAAGCAGGGGTTTTATGCAAGTGTCTGTGGGAGGCTGCTGGTGGGAGGAGAAGCAACTCAAGGACCACTACTGCATGTGCAAACCAGGCCCTGTTTGAATATATTAATGGATGTATTCTCCCTTTCTTTAAATAATCATTGATCTTAATATAGTCATGTTAGAGAATTGATGATAGGCTATAAAGAAACAATGACTGATCTGACATGACTTGGTTGACAACCTAGCATAATATCTCCTCACTATTCATCTATTGGTCTTCAAGGATGGGAGGAATGAAGGATGCATGGATTTACCCAAAACAGGGTCATTGTCCCCTATATAGGCAATTATTTTCCATGCAATCTCTAAGGCCTATGAGGCTACTTCAACGGAAGTGTAGTCTACATAGACATTTATGCATCATGGCATGGTGTTTTAAGTTAACCATTTGTTTCGACATATAGGCTGCTGGTCTAGCTGTAACTATCTAAAATATACTACGCATGGTGTTGGCATATGCAGGAGATTGAGGATGACATTGTAGGAACTCCATGTCTCTTCACAGTCTGGCAACGCACCATGGCCGTTAGAATGTTTATCGCTTTGGGGATACCGTGTTTGTGTGACGCCTGTTTGAACAAGTGTATTAGATCCCCCCCACACACACACACACATCTGCATACACACACAACCCAGCTGTCTCTACCTACAGTGTGTATGTAACCACATGAACTTGGATGAAATACCTCATCCAAGACTAGTATGGTTCCTCCTGAAAATAATGTGGCATAACCTCTTCCAGGTCCTGATATGCCTACTTATAATAATATGGTTATTATGTGCTAAAATAGAAAGAATTTCCTTGTTAGACAATTCTAAAGTATAGTTTCACCAGGTCATCTGACTGCGGGCATTTTTCATCTGTGGTGGCACAGCAACAGGGAGCCAGGGAGATATGCAGTAAACCAAATCTCCTACTTTAATCTTGAAATATAACTGCCACTTGACTTCATTCTCAAAATTACATTTTGAGTTTGTTCTCAAAATATTCCCACTTTTTTGAAAGTACTATCATGCAAAAAATAAAACAATCCAAGTACCATCACCCTTTGCCCTTTGCCATTTTTTCTTCACTTGGCCCTAATATTCTTCCATAGAACTGGTTTGCCCAGCAACACTTCATGCAAATTGACCACTCTAAAATACATGAAAATGTCATGTCGGCATAAATGATTCGGGAGACAGGCACAGGAGTGCGTAATAGTTTTTTAAAATTATGCCCAAATTACGGCGTGCCGTGTAAAGGCATGGGGTTGAAAACCAAACAAACACATAACAACACACAGGGTAGAAACCCAACACAAAAGAGCAAACATAACACATGCGTACAATGATTAACACACGGGACGAGACACGTAATCATATGTGCAATCCACAATGGCACGGAATCCAAAACACACAGCACAGGTACTCACACGCACCAACGGACATAGTAGCAATAATCGACAAGACCATGGAAACCAAATACAATACTAATCAGTGGAAATATGGGACAGGTGTACGTGATGAAGGTCCCGGAGGGATCGGTGACACTAATAAATCCACACTCCCAAACAGAATGTACAGTGGGGCAAAAAAGTATTTAGTTAGCCACCAATTGTGCAAGTTCTCCCACTTAAAAAGATGAGGCCTGTAATTTTCATCATAGGAACACTTCAACTATGACAGACAAAATGAGGAAAAAAAAATCCAGAAAATAACATTGTAGGATTTTTAATGAATTTATTTGCAAATTATGGTGGTCACCTACAAACAAGCAAGATGTCTGGCTCTCACAGACCTGTAACTTCTTCTTTAAGAGGCTCCTCTGTCCTCCACTAGTTACCTGTATTAATGGCACCTGTTTGAACTTGTTACCAGTCACACTCCAAACTCCACTATGGCCAAGACCAAAGAGCTGTCAAAGGACACCAGAAACAAAATTGTAGACCTGCACCAGGCTGGGAAGACTGAATCTGCAATAGGTAAGCAGCTTGGTTTGAAGAAATCAACTGTGGGAGCAATTATTAGGAAATGGAAGACATACAAGACCACTGATAATCTCCCTTGATTTGGGGCTCCACGCAAGATCTCACCCATGGGGTCAAAATGATCACAAGTACGGTGAGCAAAAATCCCAGAACCACACGGGGGGACCTAGTGAATGACCTGCAGAGAGCTGGGACCAAAGTAACAAAGCCTAACATCAGCAAGGGCATTGAAGATGAAACGTGGCTGGGTCTTTCAGCATGACAATGATCCCAAACACACCGCCCGGGCAACGAAGGAGTGGCTTTGTAAGAAGCATTTCAAGGTCCTGGAGTGGCCTAGCCAGTCTCCAGATCTCAACCCCATAGAAAATATTTGGAGGGAGTTGAAAGTCCGTGTTGCCCAGCAACAGCCCCAAATCATCACTGCTCTAGAGGAGATCTGCATGGAGGAATGGGCCAAAATACCAGCAACAGTGTGTGAAAACCTTGTGAAGACATACAGAAAACGTTTGACCTCTGTCATTGCCAACAAAGGGTATATAACAAAGTATTGAGATAAACTTTTGTTATTGACCAAATACTTATTTTCCACCATAATTTGCAAATAAATTCATTAAAAATCCTACAATGTGATTTTTTGTCTGTCATAGTTGAAGTGTACCTATGATGAAAATTACAGGCCTCTCTCATCTTTTTAAGTGGGAGAACTTGCACAATTGGTGGCTGACTAAATACTTTTTTGCCCCACTGTATATATCGTAATTACAATGAAACGGAATTAACCAGAGAGACCTGGAGGACAGGTGTTATCTCTAACACACAGTACCGAGGGTAACAGTCCACATGTACCCCATAAAATGTAGTGTTACTCCTCCACTGTTATGTTTGAATCACTTAATCAGTTGATGACAATTATATGGCCTGCTATATGGCCTCATTCACTTTGTCTAAGTGACAGTATTAGCCAGTTATATATGGAGGCTATATTTGGCTGTTATTAGCCAATAGAATCAGCCTCATTCAAAAGACACCGATAAAGGAGATGGAAGTAGTAAAAGGAGCCTCCAAAGGACGAAAACGTGCCTAGGACTCACTCCCCATGTATGGTGTCACTGCAGTGCTTATTCTATGGTGTCATTTTGTTTTATCTATGCAGTCTCATGAAAACCATTTGAGACTCCCAGGGTGGAAGAAAATACTACATTTTTCACTAAGCTGCAGCTTGGACTAGACACAGATCAAGTGCAGCATAACAGTGAAGCAGAACTGCAACCGAGAGCACTAAACGCAGGGAGAGCCGTACACCCTACCGTACAGTACACAAAGTCCCATCATCATCATCCATCCCCATTAGGCTGCTGTCTGTTATTAGCTGTGTAGAGGAGGAGGACGGCCTGTATAACTCATCTCTGATGGGGATAAAGATGTGATGGCCAGGAAAAAAACGTCCCTTTACTACTGTGGGAACTCAGAGTCCTTACTGCTGGCTATCTCACACACACACACACACACACACACACACACACACACACACACACACACACACACACACACACACACACACACACACACACACACACACACACACACACACACACACACACACACACACACACACACACACACACAACTCATCTACCCCCGGGGCTGCTCAAACACTCTCTCTTGGCACAACTCCATGGGGCTAAGTGATTGGCTATCGAATCGCTGTGGGCCTAATCTACTTACCTGGCTGCCTCTGCATGGCGACAGGACAGGGGACATGATAGGACATGGGACATGATGGAACTGGACGCCTCTGAAGGTGAACTGCTGTACGGACAGCTAGGGCAAAGGAACCAGGGCAATCACTGAGAGACGAGGACTCTGTTTGGGGTCAAAACGTTGTCCTTATTGAACACTTTGGGAACATTATGTGTGCGGATTCACTTTCGTGTTCTACAGCGGAGACACACAAAGACGTTTCTGTTCAGCAGCATTCTGCATCACTTTAATACTATACTGTAGTATCATTATATAATAGAGTGAGAAAGCACTTATCCGATGTTTTCCATCCTTTGTTATTGCTGTACTTTTAGATTTACCCACGGGTGTTGACCCTAACAGGTATACACTGAGTGCACGAAACAACAAGAACATAAGACAATTGAGACAATCCATGTCTCAATTGTCTCCAGGCTTAAAAATACTTCTTCTCCCCTTCATCTACACAGATTGAAGTGGATTTAACAGGTGACATCAATACGGGATCATGGCCTTCACCTGGATTCACCTGGTCAGTCTATGTGATGGAAAGAGCAGATGTTCCTAATGTTTTGTCCACTCAGTGTGGTACGCTCACTTGCTTTCTCGTGTTCTTCTTTTATTTGTATTTTTTTTTAGAGGACTTGTGCATCTGACAATAAAACTTGAAACTTGACATTGCCTGCAGTACACCTCATGGCTGAGAATATAGAATATAACTTACAGGACTGTCCTTGCATGTGGGGTGAGAGGGACGAGGTGGACAGATGTTCCCCCCCAACAGCCCCACATCCCATCCTTTGCTGTTCTGTACAATAACTCAGTCTGGCTGGCTGTCTGCTATGGGAGAGAGCAGCGAACAGGGCCTAACCCCAGGAGAGACCAGGCCAGGCTTGGGCAACGGCAGATGACCTACCCGAACCAAATACATTCCTGCTGGACTTAATACACACACACACAGAGACACACTCAGAAACAAACATATACACACACATGCACTGCCTCCGGTCTCCAACACCTTTTGGAGCTGTTTAGCTTAAGTAGAATCATGTCCAAAGCACTTCAGACTCTCATCGGCGACACCAGGAGTATCACAGCTACAGTTGAAGTCGGAAGTTTACATACACTTAGGTTGGAGTCATTAAAACTCGTTTTTCAACCACTCCATAAATTTCTTGTTAACAAACTATAGTTTAGGCAAGTCGGTTAGGACATCTACTTTGTGCACGACACAAGTCATTTATCCAACAATTGTTTACAGACAGATTATTTTACTTATTATCATTATTTATTTATTATTATTACTTATTATTATTTCACAATTCCAGTGAGTCAGAAATGTACACAGAAATGTACAAGTTTCAACAGCTTGGAAAATTCCAGAAAATGATGTCATGGCTTTAGAAGCTTCTGATAGGCTAATTTACATAATTTGAGTCAATTGGAGGTGTAGCTGTGGTTTTATTTCAAGGCCTACCTTCAAACTCAGTGCCTTATTGCTTGAAATCATGGGGAAATCAAAAGAAATGATTGTGCGAAAAGTGCAATTCAATCCCAGAACAACAGCAAAGGTCCTTGTGAAGATGCTGGAGGAAACCGGTACAAAAGTGTCTATATTCACAGTAAAACGAGTCCTATATCGACTTAACCTGAAAGGCCGCTCAACCTGAAAGCTTGTGGAAGGCTACATGAAACGTTTGCCCCAAGTTAAACAATTTAAAGGCAATGCTACCAAATATGAATTGAGTGTATGTAAACACCTGACCCGCTGGGAATGTGATGAAAGAAATAAAAGCTGAAATAAATCATTCTCTCTACTATTATTCTGACATTTCACATTCTTAAAATAAAGTGGTGATCCTAACTGACCTAAGACAGGGAATTTTTACCAGGATTAAATGTCAGGCACTGTGAAAAATGTATTTGGCTGAGGTGTATGTAAACGTCCGACTTCAACTGTAGCTTTGATTGCAGGCAGCCATACGGGGGGGGGGGGTTCTTGCTGTCCTCTCTTCTCTGAGAAGAGATGCTGTTTGTCGTCACGTTAATCCTCACACCGTCTAGTAGAGAAGAAAACCACTAACACACAGCAGCGACAACGACGGCTGTCTAGATCCAGCTTTGGAATCCAGGCCCGTTCTTTGCCGTAATTGGCTCCCTGCCAGGCTACGATCTATGTTTCTGTCAGGGAAGGATCTGGCACTAGGATGTTTCCCAGGTCCAGAGGTGAGGAGGCTTAGAACCAGCCACGGGTCTTGATCCAAACACTGCCAGGAGAGGCAGCTTAAAGTCACAAATACCTTCTTGGAGGCTTTGATGGAGATGCACTTGTAGGCGTGCTAGCAATGTGTGTGAGGAGGGGGGGTGTGAGTGCGTGTGTGTGTGTCTAAATGCCCCGAGAGTGTTTTTAACTAACGAGGGGGAATGGCTTTTCTCACTGTCTATAACTGTGTGTTCATGCACAGAGTAGAGCGTGGATGAGGATGGAGTCTATGGCGCACCGCTTCGTCAGCGGCCGCCACAGTTCTCCCACAGACCCCTGTCACTTCAGACAGCCAACCTGCTGGGAACCCCCTTCAGCACGTTCATTCTCACACACACGGAATATGTCACGGGGACTAATATTATAGCCTTGACAACAGGCGTGGACAGATAGAGCGAGAGAGAGAGAACGTTCTGAAGCATTTACGTAGGCATCCTACAGGGTTTGTGAGGGAGTCTGTGAGTGTCATAACATATGCTTGTGTTTCTGTTGTATCAGGTAAGACTACCGCTGTACACAGGCTACTGAGTCCAGGAGAGGAACTTGGCAGGGGGGAGATAGGCATCTGGTGAGGTGTGTGTGAGAGACGAACCAGGCGCCATCTTGTCCTGCAGACGAATGAAAACGGTCATTGTTGATTTATGTCACATCGCCCACGTGCCGCTGGATAACGAGTTAAACGATACTATGCCTGGAGCAGCACCCCTACCAGCACCCTCAACTTCTGTTCCACACTGGTTCAACGTAATTGAATTGAAGTGACGTGGAAACGACGTTGACTCAACCGGTGAGTGCCCAATGGGACATAACGTTTTAAGGATCACCAACTTGTCAATCGTGTCATGGATCTGTGTCGAGAATGTCTGTTCCCCTGACGACGCATGCTATGCAGTTGACTGCTTCTGGAAAACACACATATTTGTTTCAACGGTGGATCCCTTTCATACAAGCACATTCCTTTAGTAAACAAACCCAAAATGGAGCTGGGCTTGCCCCTAGCCCTCTAACATATTGCACCACCAGAACTGCACTGTACATACAATCGTATTTCAGCTTCGTAGGAGCCGTATATGGTGTTTGTAGTGATATGGTGATATGAGGAATGTCATTGTTTCTGTCTGTAGACCTCGGCGCTCCTCTCTGTTGTGGCTGCTGACAACCCAGGCATGTAAACAGCCGAACCGGGGTCGCTGGCGTGCATAACGTGTCAGTTGGAGAGCAGCTGTTGAATCCCTCAGCCTGAACCGTCTCACCTTTTTTCCCTCTTTCTGCGAATCGTCTTCTCCTCCTTCTCGTCCTCCTCATCCCTCGCTCGCCTCTACTCCTCTTCCTCTTTGTCCCTTTCTTTCCCCCTCTCTCTCCTCCTCGAGGGTAATGTAATCACAGACCCCTGCAGTTGGCCAGCAGGACAGAAGCCTAGCCAGACACACACATAGGCATTTTAAACTTGGGACGCGCACGCTAGACATAACAGCCCGTCTTTCTTTCTGCCTGTGTAACAGGAGGCTGTGGATTATCCTGAGGAGCAGGTGTTAATGAGCCAATTGGGGTAGATGGGGTTTATTTAGACTTCATTACCAAGGAGGCCTAGAGAAAGCCTCAGCAGGTCCCAGTGGGGGGGGTGAAGGTACTAGTAGTCAGATCATACAGACTGGAGTTCCACCCCGATTGTAACCAAAGGTGACCTGTATGGGAAATCACACGTGTATCACTACGAAGTAAGGGTGTCTAGGATTGGTTAGCGCAGCTCTGCATGCTGTAGCCTTATACTGCAGTGAATAGATGCACTTGTTAGTCGCTATTAACCGGGGGTTCAGTATTCTGGTGTGCTGCCATCAGGTGTTAAGAGCCTCAGGTTCCCAGTACTTGGTGAATGGACTGATCAGTATCAAATTGCATCTGGTGGCCAAAGCTTTTAACAGCCGGAGTTGAAATAACATACTGCTTGAATCAGGGGTGTTACTACTGGGCCAGAGCAAGAAATGTCAAACTCAGTCCACTAAGCACCTTCAGAATGAAAATCTGTCCACACAATCTTTTAGAGCCTCGGGAAGAGTCGTAGAACGTCCTTAGAAGATTTTCAGACCTTGAAACACAGACACCACACAAGCGGTTTGTTCACACACTTCAGGGAAAAACAGAAGCCATCTTAACGCAGAGTCTCTTCGGAAGCTGCTCTCTTTATTTTCGTAATGTATCTACGTTAAATCAGTTCGGTGAAGGGGCCCTAATTTCACTGCATTTATTTTTCACGAGACTGACGTTATGTTCGCATGCAGTGAAGCAAATGTATGACAAGTGACACATGGCAATAAATTAGCATTTCATTTTCAATGTAAAAAAAAAAATATTAGTAACAGTGTACCAACATTAATACTGAATATAAAATATACGCAACTAATCAAATAATGCTTCTTCTTTTTCATGTCTCTCTTGCCCTTGAAGGTGGTAAAGCAACGTGACATTCATAACGTCCAAGTTCACAGCTATGAGTACCAGTTGGAATGAGCATCTTCTAGAGTGCCTCTGTCAAGTCAGTCTGTCTCTCTGTCCGTCTGTCGGCTCTGTGTCCCAATGCCAATAAACTGTTACTTCAAGCCTCCGGATTTGACACCGAGAGAGCCCTGGAAGAAGCCCCAGCATGTGGAGTTCAATACGTGTCAAATGCTTTCGTTTTCATCGTATCCACTAATGTCCAAACGTCCTGGTTCAATGTGGAGGTGGCTACCAAATAAGTAGCAGCAGCAAAACAAAAGTAGCGTAGTCGTCGTATGATTGTGGCAGTCCCCACGTGGTCCGTTTATGACTCCCGTTAAGTCCTACTGGTTTATCCTCCGCAGCATGGCTCCATAGGGGTCTGAGGCTGTCTGGAACTGTGGGTCAGTTCCACACACAGGTGGCGGTCCCTTTTCACAAACCCCCGAACCAACGCCAGCAGCAATGTCACTTGGGTGAGGTTTACATTGGAGGAATGTTTGACACGGCTAGGAATAATACAGGATACAACTGGCTGGAATTCCATGTATAGGGGTCAGGGGTCAGGGGTGGCGGTGTTGTGTTTGGGTGTGCGAGGTTACTCCACGGATACCTCGCCATCAATGAAAGTTCCCAGTGTGAGGTAAGAAGAGATCATTTGAAACAAACAACAACATTGCCGGCATTAACAAACATAGATACTGTCTTAGTGTTCATATTGCTCCGAACAGATCCAGCCTATAGTCACTGTATGGTAGTGGGGAGTGAATGCACCCGTTTCTATAGCACCACGGGCCAGGGAGAAGAGCCAGGGAGAAGAGCCTGGGAGAAGAGCCTGGGGGAGCCAGGGTGAAGAGCCAGGGAGAAGGGCCAGGGAGAAGAGCCTGGGGAGCCAGGGTGAAGAGCCAGGGAGAAGGGCCAGGGAGAAGAGCCTGGGGGAGCCAGGGTGAAGAGCCAGGGAGAAGGGCCAGGGAGAAGAGCCTGGGGGAGCCAGGGTGAAGAGCCAGGGAGAAGGGCCAGGGAGAAGAGCCTGGGGGAGCCAGGGTGAAGAGCCAGGGAGAAGAGCCTGGGGGAGCCAGGGTGAAGCCAGGAAAGGCCTCCCACTTGAAGAGGAAACGAGGAGGTGGCAACGGAAACAAACAGTATTCCACCGGAATAAAAAAGAAGAAAAAGCACCATTGAGTTGCATAATATTCTGTTATTTGCTTTTTGTACTCTCTTCGAAGAATGGGGGTGGGGGGCAGAGGGGGGTGACAGTATCTGGAGGTAGTCTGTCCGTGGCAGACCGGATCTGCGTGGTCTGGCAACACGTCGTGGTCTGCTGGGAGGGACGTGTGTGTGCGAGTACTGGCCCTTCACTTAACTCCAGCCACAGTGCTGAAGAGGCTGTGCGTTCTTCCCACGCTGATGAAACCTCAGCCCTACACATACACTGCTATGGAGCTGATACAGAGGACCTCCGGCTTTGATTACAGTATCGTTCACGAACAGCAACTGTCTCCAATGCCTTTTGATGAGGCTATTTGGAGGTGGAGTACAACCACTACACGATAAGAACTACACGATAAGAACTACACGATAAGAACTACATGATAATAACTACATGATAATAACGATAATGGTAACAACAATAAGGTCCTTCAAAGCCAGTTCACTACTTCATTGACAAATGGTGCAGTTTGCAATATTAGGGACCTTTTCACAAATCCATTCTTTTGCCCCAGCAATGGGCCTCCTCCTTAAGGGTTCTGGCACAACGTGAGTGTTGTTTAAGACGAAGGCACCCCTCCTTTTTGGAAGACAGAAAAGAAGAGACGCCAACATATAACAAAAGAATGATCTGACCGTAGCACTCCCCCCCCCCGCCCTTGTGTTCAGCTCCTCTGATAACACGGAAGTGGCACACAGCACCTCGTTTTCTGGTTCCAGCACTGAACATTTTTTTTAGAAACATGCCCTCTGTCATCTCATCGCCCTCCAGGACTCTACTGACAACACGTGGCATAGTCGCAGACAGATTTAATACAAAACGCTTGAAGGACACTACGGGCGATGACGTCTTGACCAGGAGTTCATTACAGTACTGGTGGGTTTGATGATGTGGGAGTGTTTAGGTGTAATTTATGGGATATTCACGCACGCTTGTGCACTGGAGCCGACGTCTGTCTGTCTGTCCGTAGAGCAACATTACGACCCCCACCTCCATTTTTAAGCTACACTCCTTCCTCCTCTCCCCCTTCCAGTGGCTACTCCCTACATCCCTGCGGTGCTTCCGCTCGATGTGTGACGTGTCCAGCACATTGGATTCAAAAAACAACAACGGCGACGAACAACGACAACAATCAGACGACAATAAAATAATACAAATAATATTCATTATTATTATTATAATAAAAAATAACATCAGTAACAATAATCCTCTAAGGTTCCCACTTCACAGAAGTGACGGCAATAAACGTCTGTGTCAGCGTGTCTGCTGAGCAGTGGTTAGGTTTCCACGGTGATGATGGGGCTGGGGGGGGGGGGGGGGGTTGAGGGCGTAGCAGGTGTAACAAACGGGTAAATCCCTCTTTTCTTCTCTTGTCCCAGTGTCTCCTAATCCTCGTTCCTCCTCCTCTTCTACTGGTCTTGCGTTTCTTTCACTCTTCCCGTTGTCTGTCTCGCTCTTTCCCCTCCAGCTCCTTCCTTCTCTCTCTCTCTCCCTCTCTCTCTCTCTCTCTCTCTCTCTCTCTCTCTCTCTCTCTCTCTCTCTCTCTCTCTCTCTCTCTCTCTCTCTCTCTCTCTCTCTCTCTCTCTCTCCCTCCCTCTCTCTCAGTAGGTCAGCGTCCTTGGCACGTCTTGCAGCACATCTGTCTGAAGTACGCACGGCCACAGAACTTGAACTTCAGCACCAGTGGGCAATATGCCACTTTGTTTACGTCTTTGCATTCTGGAGAGAAAAATACAAAAGTTAGATACGAGATAAAGGAAAGAAGAAGATCAAGAAGAGTGGAATGACAATGTCTATGTGTGTGTGTGTGTGTGTGTGTGTGTGTGTGTGTGTGTGTGTGTGTGTGTGTGTGTGTGTGTGTGTGTGTGTGTGTGTGTGTGTGTGTGTGTGTGTGTGTGTGTGTGTGTGTGTGTGTGTGTGTGTGTGTGTGTGTGTGTGTGTGTGTGTGTGTGTGTGTGTGTGTGTGTGTGTGTGTGTGTGTGTGTGTGTGTGTGTGTGTGTGTGTGTGTGTGTGTGTGTGTGTGTGTGTGTGTGTGTGTGTGTGTGTGTGTGTGTGTGTGTGTGTGTGTGTGTGTGTGTGTGTGTGTGTGTGTGTCCATGTCCATGTCCATGTTGTAATATTGCTGTTGGATTCAAATGAATTAAATGCATTCCAGACCAGTGGTTCTAACCTCCGGCAGGTGCACCGGTCCCAGAGATAATTGTCTGACACCTATTTAGTCAGGTCTTAGCTGTTAGATTTAATATAAGCGGTCCTCCGAGCCTGTCCCTGGTACAATAAGGTCGAGAAACACTGTGGACTATTCCAAGTTTCTCTTGTCTCTTACAACAACCGGCCCTAATAAATCTCCCCTCCGTGTTGCTGTGTAGTGGTACGTTCCAGCTGACGGATGGCCTGCTGTGAGGCTCCCGCCGTTCTCTCCTCCCTGGGAGAGATAGTGTGTGTGCTATATATGTGTGCTATATGAATAAGTATGGAGGACAAACCATGTCTAGAACTATCTCACTTCACATGAGCACTTTTCTGTTAATCCCGTTGGCCCCGTTTTGTAAAAAGGACTATTATTCGGGCTTTCTAAGCTCCTCCTCTTACCGCTATGTGCAAGATCAGCTTCTTTCTCTTCTTTCTTACATCGTATGTATCAATCCAGGTCGGTCTCATTGAGGTAAAACGTATTTTGTAAAAGAGACCTGGTTCTTATGCTCCTTCACAGATGAATAATCATAAGCAACCATTACCATCTGTCTTGAGTGTGGGCTTGTAGTAGTAGTCCGAGGCTAGGCCAGATGAATCTCTCTCTCTCAACCCTTCACAATGTAATAACAACCCCCCCACCACCACAGACACAGTTTGGTGGAAGAACAGGGCAGAACCTCTAAATGCCTTATCGGGCTGTGGCCTGGGAGGGAGACATGCTCTCACTGCTATCCGTCTCTCTGTCTGTCTGTACGGGGACAATTAGCCTGAAGCTAATCCCATTAGCCGCTAGCGTCTCCACACACCTGCTCAGCGTTTCCATTCATCCCCATCGGCATGTTGCCTGGTCCTGTCCCTAGGCATCCTAACACACATCCATCATAGCAGGCAGAGGATAGAGGGTCCAGGCTGCTCTGAACCGCAGCCAGCTCAACCTCAATGGGGAGATGAATGTGGTGTGGTTCCGTGAGAGTTGTGTCACCCCACCGTGTTTAGGTCATACGGCTTGATCGGTGGGTGAGGGATCCGTGTGTATGTGTGAGTGTGTGTGTGTGCGTGTGTTCTGTACTCACCGTCACCGTTGGCGATGGGCATGGCGTCACACTTGCTCTCACACTGCTGCATGGCAGTGGGCCTGAGGCCCTCGGGACAGTCACTGGAGGGCTGGCCCGTGTAAGAGAGACACTGCACCGTCCGCATCTGCTGGCCCAGTCCACACTGCGCTGAGCACTGTGGTGAAACACACACACACACATTATCAATCACACTGCGCCAAACACTGAACCACATTATTAACCACATACCGCAGTCAAAAGACACAGAGTTATTCACCCTCAACAAGGCCACACTGTTAAAACTCACACCCATGTGTTATAACCTATAGTGACGGAGTCCTATGCACAGTCAAACAGCCCTTTACTGCTGTCTGGCAGTGTAATGTGGATGGCGTTTATTGAAAATGGGGCGCCAGGTAGCCTTTCGGTTAGAGCGTTGGGCCAGTAACCAAAAGGTTACCTCTATGGGCCAAGCTTAGCTTAGCGTAGTCTGAGTGTGCAGATTCCCACTGCCCCCCCCCCCCCCCCCCCCCCCAGCGAGTCTGACTAATCACTACGGACACAGTAGCTCATCCTATTAAGTCACCGTTAAGAGAAAGGTGAGAGAGAGTGTGAGTGAGTGAGTGAGTGAGTGAGTGAGTGAGTGAGTGAGTGAGTGACTGACAGAGACAGACAGACAGACAGACAGAACAGACAGACAGACAGACAGACAGACAGACAGACAGACAGACAGACAGACAGACAGACAGACAGACAGACAGACAGACAGACAGACAGACAGACAGACAGACAGACAGACAGACAGACAGACAGACAGACAGACAGACAGACAGACAGACAGACAGACAGACAGACAGACGACAGACAGACAGACAGACAGACAGACAGACAGACAGACAGACAGACAGACAGACAGACAGACAGACAGACAGACAGACAGACAGACAGACAGACAGACAGACAGACAGACAGGACAGAGTTGAAAAGCCAAGATAAGTAGAATGGCCTTCCTGAACTGTGTAAGTGACTGAGTCCGAACACACAGAAACATACAGTGCATGTACATGCATAGAAATAGAATGAAATGCATATAAATAGAATGAACGTGCATAGAAATAGAAAGAAATGCATAGAAATAGAATGAAATGCATAGAAATAGAATGAAATGCATAGAAATAGAATGAACATGCATAGTAATAGAATGAAATGCATGGCAATAGAATGAAATGCATAGAAATAGAATGAACGTGCAGAGAAATAGAATGAACATGTAAATAAATAGAATGAACATGCAGAGAAATAGAATGAACATGTAAATAAATAGAATGAACGTGCAGAGAAATAGAATGAACATGTAAATAAATAGAATGAACATGTAAATAAATAGAATGAACGTGCAGAGAAATAGAATGAACATGTAAATAAATAGAATGAACATGTAAATAAATAGAATGAACATGTAAATAAATAGAATGAACATGTAAATAAATAGAATGAACATGTAAATAAATAGAATGAACATGTAAATAAATAGAATGAACATGCAGAGAAATAGAATGAACATGTAAATAAATAGAATGAACATGTAAATAAATAGAATGAACATGTAAATAAATAGAATGAACATGTAAATAAATAGAATGAACGTGCAGAGAAATAGAATGAACATGTAAATAAATAGAATGAACATGTAAATAAATAGAATGAACGTGCAGAGAAATAGAATGAACATGTAAATAAATAGAATGAACGTGCAGAGAAATAGAATGAACATGTAAATAAATAGAATGAACATGTAAATAAATAGAATGAACGTGCAGAGAAATAGAATGAACATGTAAATAAATAGAATGAACATGTAAATAAATAGAATGAACATGTAAATAAATAGAATGAACGTGCAGAGAAATAGAATGAACGTGCAGAGAAATAGAATGAACGTGCAGAGAAATAGAATGAACATGTAAAATAAATAGAATGAACATGTAAAATAAATAGAATGAACATGCAGAGAAATAGAGTGAACGTGCAGAGAAATAGAATGAACATGGAAATAAATAGAATGAACATTCGACATGCACAGACGATTATGGGAGGAATGTGATACAGTAGTAATTATTTAATGGGCATCAGTCAGACTGCAGTCAGGTGGTTTACATTAGAACCGAGAGATGGTAGCGACCAGCTATAGACACAAGAGACATGCAGTTAGTTGCATCAGCTGGAAACATCTAGTTAACTACTGTACATCAGCCAGGGTTATCAGTCCAACATAACAGTTCTCCTGTCAATGTTATTATCTGTACCGTAGTAGTTCTCTGGGGCAGCAGGTAACCTAGTGGTGAGAGCGTTGGGCTAGTAACCGTAAAGGTTGCTCGATCGAATCCCCGAGCTGACAAGGTAAAAATCTGCCGTTCTACCCCTGAGCAAGGCAGTTAAACCACTGTTCCCTTGGCGCCAAAGACGTAGATGTCGATTATGGTAGCTCCCCGCACCTCTCTGATTCAGAGGGGTTGAGTTGAATGCGGAAGACACGTTTCAGTTGAATGCATTCAGTTATACAACTGACTAGGTTTCCCCCCTTCCCTTCTCTTACTTGTCTGTAACGAGATCATTTCTCAGGTTCTGTAGTAGAAGGCTTCTAGCTGTACCTGGATGTTATTTAGGGGCCTAACCAGGTTGTGGTGGACTTTGTTGTGGTATTAAAGGAACTGTGGGGGGTTAGGTTAGGTCATGGGCTCTGGTCCCAGGTTCTCATAACAACATCACCCGGTGCTCCCACTTCAATCAGCCCATCAAACAACAGGGTTGTTGGGTCTAATATATACCAGTAACACCAGAGCTTTAAGTTTGTTTAGACCAAGGACTTTCTCACGCACTGGCCAAGGAGAGATGTATATACCTCTCTCTCTATCTCTTTCTTTCTCTTTCCCATTGGCCCATTCCTCTCTCCCTCCTCTCATTCCCCCTCCCTCCCCCTCTATAATTACACCTTTCACCCTCTCCTCTCCTCCTGTCTCTCACCCCTGTCTCTCCTCTCCCTGAGCCATAGAAAGGGCAGCTTGTTGTGAAGGTCGTGCTTCACTCCCCGGTTTCGCTGCCGGAGGCCAAAAGGTCACTGGTTCAAATCCCACTTAAGACCCTCCATTGACGTGGGCCATCTGTCAGGGCCGGCCTGGGCCCTAATAAAGGCAGTCTAATTGGGAGGAGATGACATGCAGGCTATGATGTGAGGCTCCACAGAGCCTGATCTGAAGGGAGGGTAAGCCTGGTGGCCCGGTGGGCACAGGGGCCAGACACGTGTTGATGGTATGGTTGAGATCTGACTGGGGCCGCAGCACATATTCACACACACACACACACACACACACACACACACACACACACACACACACACACACACACACACACACACACACACACACACACACACACACACACACACACACACACACACACACACACACACACACACACACACACACACAACACAGGCAGACAGGCACACGTGATCAGCTCTCTAGGGACCCCAGTTTATGATCAAGCCATAAATTCTGTAGGCTGTTCACCAAAACAGGGGATCTGGAGTCTGTTCTTCTTAGAATAGCTTCGTTTACCTGCCTTTGGTACAAACACGTTGACATCCTGGTCTCAAGACATAGTGAAGCAATGAAAAGTGAAAGGAAGCAATGATTTCTGAAGGGGGAGCCAATCCTACCTGTCCCCATTCCCCTGGGATCCATCTAGGTGGCGGACAGCGTCCCAGACTACAGCGGGTCCTGACGGGAGGCTTCCTGTGGGACGGACAGTGGGCGGGCGGGAAGGTCTTGGTCAGGTCGTTGCTCTTACACAGCACAATGCGGTGCTTGAACCCAGGGCCACATTTGGGCGTGCACTGGGAGCAGAAGGAAGAACAGACGAGCTCAATAAAACTATTCACCTTTGACTTTTTTTCTACATGAAACATTTCTAGTTCCCTATTACAACTGCTGCTGTCCCGCAATGCATTCCCAGTGGACAAAACTGTTTGGAAAAAAAAGACCCCGTTTTTCCCCCCGCTGGGATGTAAAAAGAGGCGGTCCTTCTCCTACCTCTGACCAATCCAGAGTGACCCACCGAGGGGGGCAGGACTGGTTGTTGCAGGCCTCTCGTTCTATTGGTCGGTGCGTCAGACAGTGGCTGTCCTCCAGGGTCTCCTCCTCGGCAGGCCCCATCTTCCTGATGCACAGAACCGTCCGAGTCCGCATCCCGCCGCCACACGTCTTCCCACAGTCCGACCAGTCGCCGATAAACCACCTACAACAGCACGATCACCAACATTAGAACAACGACCGGAACAGAACAACAATGGGACAGTCCCATTGGAACCATATGGGTCAGATGTGTTTTCATATGGCCCCCAGTATTATGCAGTATCACAAATGGGATAATACGTTTCAATTGTATATTCTGGAGGAAATATTTTCTTGTGCACTGCCAAGACTAATTCCCTTTAAGGGCAACACATTTTTCAAACTACACAACATGTTGTCAGAACACAGCCGATACAGACATCCAGCGACTGGGAGACGTTACATTCCTGATCCGGCTTACGTCATTCCACAGGAATGTACAGAGAATTAACATTGTCTCCCAACATCTGGGTCCCCCCCCCCCGCGCCCCCGCCCCCGCCCATGCCATGCTGGGTATTCTAAAACAATCATGTTTACACGCTCATGTTGATCCAGTACTCTCCCTGACTGTGGACACTTTGTTTGCCTTCCTGATTGGAAAACTGTAGCAGTTCACTTAGATACGGCAACGGGCAACAAGGGCTGTCCGAGAGTAGAGAAGAAAAGGAATCCACTAACAAGCTGAATACTCACAGATAGTGTTTGTTCCTATGTCAACCTGGCCCTTATTAATGGAGTGAGCTGATGAGTTCAAATATAGCTTTCTTGGGCATTGAGTGAAGCCAGGAACGGGCTTCATATCAGTCCATTACAGATGCCCATCTAAGCGTAACGACTTATTCATCTACACCCAAATATACACATCACTGTTGGCAGACGGCTTCAGCCCATAGGCCAAAAGTATTTCATCCTTTTTTTTTTCCAATTGAACATCTGAGACATGATTGAACTCTGTCTGACCGTTCCCTCAGCCCTTGCAGAGAGGCTAAGCGTTTTTGGCTACAACACACACACACACACACACACACACACACACACACACACACACACACACACACACACACACACACACACACACACACACACACACACACACACACACACACACACACACACACACACACACACACACACACACACACACACACACACACACACACACACACACACACACACACACACACACACACACACACACACACACACACATTCACACACACACATACACACACACACACACACACACACACACACACACACACACACACACACACACACACACACACACACACACACACACACACACACACACATATACTCTCAAGGATGCGTGCGTGCACTCACCACTCACTCACACAGAGACGGACACACGCGCTCGTGCGTACATTATCCCTCGACGGTTCATAGCGTAAGCTAGCCAATACAATTAAACGCAGGTGGTCATTTTCAGCATTTTCATTCTTGGGCATAAAACAAGCTTTGAAAAGAGTTAACATATGAAGTTATAAATCATCGTTTTATTTTAGCATTTTCTTCAAAACACATTTTACAGCTAAGGGACTCCTTGAAGGCAAATTAATATAGCAAGTCGTTATCGTTTTTCTACGAAATAGTCTTAACTGGAGCTTAGGATAGGCCTAAATGCTTGTGTAGTCTTCTGAACCCACTTCACCCACTATCGACTATTGGTTGGTCTCTGGTTGTATGTAATAAGTGGTCCAACACCAGTATTAGCATTTCCTGTGAGCCAAGGTAGCATACAGTACACCCATCCAGCATAGTTTAGCAGGATATCTTTGTTTTCCAAGATGGACATTAGGTTAATAGAGTCTGAGGGTCTTACCTGGGGAGCAGGTCCTGTACGTGATCACTGTATTGTATTGCATTCTATTGCAATGCATTGTATTGTATTGCATTGTGTTGTATTGAATTACATTGTATGGTATTGTATTACATTGTATTGTATAGTATTGTATTACATTGTATTGTATTATATTACATTGTATTGTAATATATTGTATTGTGTTGTATTGTATTACATTGTATGGCATTGCATTTTATTGTAATGTATTGTATTACATTGTATGGTATTGTATTGCATTGTATTGTATTGTATTGTATTGCATTGTATTGTATTGTATTGTATTGCATTGTATTGTATTGCATTGTATTGTATTGTATTGCATTGTATTGTATTGTATGGTATTGCATTGTATTGTATTGTATTGTATTGCATTGTATTGTATTGTATTGTATTGCATTGTATTGTATTGCATTGTATTGTATTGTATTGCATTGTATTGTATTGTATGGTATTGTATTGCATTGTATTGTATTGTATTGTATTGAATTGTATTGTAATGTATTGTATTGTATTGCATTGTATGGTATTACATTGTATATGGTATTGTATGGCATTGTATTGAATTGTGTTGTATTGCATGGCATTGTATTACATTGTATTGTATGTGATGTTGGTTGAGAGTGACTGGTAGTCTTACATACTCTGGGGGGGCAGATACTGTACATGGCCACTGTATAGTATTGAATTAAACCGTATTGCCCTGTATTGTAGATGAAAGTCTTGCTGTACGTACTCCGGAGGGCACGGTTCAGTGTTGCAGGACCTCTGGTTCTCCGGAGGTTTGTTGTCTGGGTCACAATAGCTGTTCTGCACCACCGAGTTATCATCCAGACGCTTACACAGCACTTCCTGCTTCTGAGAACCTAACAGAGAAGGGAACGCACAACACCCAGTTATTGTCCAGCCTCTTCCTGTTTGATGCATCACTTCCTGGGAACCCTGACTTGAGAAGGGGAGCAAACACACACACAACACCCATTTCCCTGATTAACTTTGGATTCCTGAAAATGTAAGAAAATACAGTACCGAAATCACCTTCTTATTCTCCTGCACATGAACCAGAGTGCAGCAGGCAGCTCCCTACGGTGCAGTGTGTCTGTGTTTGGGTGGAGACTTAAGGGATGGTCTCAGTCTGTGGTAAACCCAGATGTGTAAATGCCTGGTGCCTTACAGGATATGTTGGTTTAAAAAAAAAAACTTTTACGGAGCAGCTCTTTACTTTGACTGCTGGCGCAGAGTCTGAGGACGACCGTATCGCTGTCACCCAACTCTCTGTGTGTGTGTGTGTGTGTGTATGGGGTCCCATGGGACATATCCTAGGACCTACACCATACTAATCTTGCCCACCAACCAGCTCTTGCTCTGCCAAGACGTCTGGTTTCCAAGCGCCTCAGAACGGGACTTGACTGGAAGTCTGTGGCAGGAGCGGACGACACAACCGCTGATTTTAATTGGCTGATCTCTCCGTCCATCGTCACTACCTAGCAGAACCCTTAGAACCTCCCCCTTTGGATTTTCGAAGTGCGAGCAGCACACTGACCAAGGAGGTGAGTTGGGGAAATCGGATGGTCCCGGTGATAGACCATTTATGTTGATTGTGCCATCTAATGCAGCTTTAGCAGGCTCTCTTCCGCCTCGATTTTAACCGACGCCAAGTCCTCACTTTGTTGCAGTGTGAGTGCGTGCCTGCCTGCTTTCCTTTGTATAGTGGCATTTGTATAGTGGTATACACACCCATAGTACAGCTGATATATGGATTGGTGTTAAAGTATCATGCTTGGAGAGGGTAGTGAAGTTGCCTGGATGCCCGAAGGTGTTTTTAAAAGGCTGTGTTAGCACTGGGATGCATTAAATGAAATGTTACGATTAGCAGCGTCAGCTAAATTCAATGGCTATATGATTTGAAGGCCCACATCCAAAACGTACGGATCTGTTATATTGATTTTGATATGTTGTAAAAGTCCCAAAAGCCAAAATGTCATATACATATTATGCTACGGTATAAACATCTATATGATATGATATCTGTATCTCCTTTCCCAGGAGCTCTATTCTGGGGTCTTTTTCAGTTCTGTGTATGTGTTCTTTGTTCGAATATTGAAGGCATTTAGTGGCCATGCTCGACAGCTGGAGAGGAACAGTATTTATTTCTTCATAAAAGCCCATGGCTTTTGGGGTTAAAATTAGTTGGTTTAGTCATTCTTGAGGCAGTGGTCGACATTTCGCTGTGGTTTCAGAGTGAGGAGGTTTCAGTATGCAGTAGGACAAGGGTTTTCGAGCGGCAGACCGTAGTATCTCTGGCAAGCCAGATTGTATGCTAGCTAGCCCTGGTTAACCCGAAGATATGCAAAGCAGCTCATTCATAGAAATTACACCATATTCATGTGCCTGGTTTAAATATGGAAAACGCATATTAAGTTTGACTTAAATGCTGAAATTACATTTAGAAAGCAATAAAGTTATGATCCTACAAACCCATGTGAAATTATCATACTGGGTTACCCCACAGTATTCTCCAGTATTTCGATAAGTATTGGTTGGTCCGGACTGGAAAGACACACAAGACACAATGTATCTCATGTTGGAGAAAGCTACTGTTATTGAAAAGAAAACAATAAAATGTCGACAGTGTGTAACCATATTCCATTACCAGATAGCTAGAACAGCACTTTTAAAAAGCCATAGATCTCTGACACCTAAACCCATGCTCCCCACAGTCTCCATATTTACAGTATTGTGTTCCGTAGGGCACAATGTTGAACATAGCCATAGCGTTTTGCAACAGAAAGCAAAAAATGTGCTTCTTTATCGGACTGGGAGCATTGGATTACTTCAAGTACCCCGTTTCAAAATGTTCTCTCTTGTTTGGTGCCAAATGAACAGGACCAGGTCAAAGCCATATATGGGCATGTGGTTGGTTGTTGCAGTTGCATACCTCCAGCGCAGGTGGTGGAGCAGTCGGACCAGGCCAGATGGTGCCAGGAGAAGCCCACCTCATTGTCCCCACTTCCTGTCCTCTGGATGGGAACGTTAAACTTATAACGGATCCCCATGTTCTGCTCCTGGAGAAGAACCTGGAAGTGAGAGGAAGACATGGTTTGATTTATCACATTTGCAGCGTTGGCTTCAGTTCCATATGAATTCATTTTAAGTGCAGGTCCTGAATTGAAATCATCCGAAATGAAACAACTGAAATGGAATTGACCCAAACCTTTATCGTATTTTGCTTTGTGTTTTTTGTTGTTGTGCTTTTTCAAAATGTTTTTCGTTAAATGTCTGCTCAGCCCACATGCCCACACCGCTCTATATACTATATGTAATGTATACAATAACTATGTATTAATTCTATGATCCTCCCATTCTATGGAATGCCCACCGCCATATGTCATGTCAGCTAATATGTTTTACTAGACAGAACAGAGAAGGTTAACTTTGATTCTATACAAGTATAGAAAATTCCAACTTATCACATGGAATGTGCAAGGTCTACATGATGGGGAGGGAAAAGCATTTGGTTCTCAAACACTTAAAGAGAATGTCAGCCGACGTGGTTACATTGAAAAATAGGAGAAATGTAACATTTAAAGAGGAGCTGGGTTGGAGAGTCATATGCTGCCACCAACTGTAGTAAAAGCAGAGGTGTAGGCATCCTGATAAATAAGAATACACCATTTCCCCTTATATCCCAGCACATGGACCAAGAAGCTTGTTTTCTACCTTACATGGTGAAAAATACACATTGAGTTCAATGTATTGTGCATTCGGAAAGTATTCAGACCCCTTGACTTCTTCCACATTTTGTTACGTTACAGCCTTATTCTGAAATGGATTAAATGTTTCCCCCCCCCCCTCATCAATCTACACCCCATGACAAAGTGAAAAATATTTTATTCTTATTTTTAGCAAATGTATCAAAAAAATAAACAACTGAAATATCACATTTATATAAGTATTCAGACCCTTTACTCAGTACTTTGTTGAAGCACCTTTGGCAGCAATTATAGCCTCGAGTCTTCTTGTGTATGACGCTACAAACTTGGCACACCTGTATTTGGGGAGTTTCTCCTATTCTTCTCTGCAGATCCTCTCAAGCTCTGTCAGGTTGGATGCACAGCTACCTCCAGAGATGTTCGATCGGGTTCAAGTCCGGGCTTTGGCTGGGCCACTCAAAGGCATTCAAAGACTTGTCCCGAAGCCACTCTTGCGTTGTCTTGGCTGTGTGCTTAGGGTTGTTGTCCTGTTGGAAGGTGAACCTTCACCCCAGTCTGAGTTCCTGAGCGCTATGGTGCATCAAGGATCTTTCTGTACTTTGCTCCGTTCATCTTTTCTTCGATCCTGACTAGACTCCCAGTCCCTGCTGCTGAAAAACACCCCCACAGCATGATGCTGCCACCCACATGCTTCACCGTAGGGATGGTGCCAGGTTTCCTCCAGATGTGACGTTTGGCATTCAGGCCAAATAGTTCAATCTTGGTTTCATCAGACCAGAGAATCTTATTCTCATGGTCTGAGAGTCTTTAGGTGCCTTTTGGCAAACTCCAAGCAGGAGTGGCTTCCGTTTGGAGTGCTGTAGAGATGGTTGTCCTTCGGGAAGGTTCTCCCATTTCCACAGAGGAACTCAAGAGTTCTGTCAGAGTGACCATCAGGTTCAAGGCCCTTCTCCCCTGATTGCTCAGTTTGGCTGATTGCTCAGTTTGGCAAATTGAACGCACAGAGATAACGTGACGAGATCCTGAGGCCCATTGTTGTGCCATTCCTCCGCCGCCATCACCTCATGTTTCAGCATGATAATGCACTGCCCCATGTCACAAGGATCTATACACAATTCCTGGAAGCTGAAAATGTCCCAGTTCTTCCATGGCCTGCATACTCACCAGACACGTACGACAGTGTGTTGCAGTTCCCGCCAATATCTTCACACAACCATTGCAGAGGAGTGGGACAACATTCTACAGGCCACAATCAACAGTCTGATCAACTCTATACGAAGGAAATGTGTCGCGCTGCATGAGGCAAATGGTGGTCACACCAGACACTGACTGGTTTTCTGATCCACACTGGTTTTCTGATCCACGCATATCTGTATTCCCAGTCATGTGAAATCCATAGATTACGGCCTAATGTTGCGTTTATATTTTTGCTCAGTATAATAATGACTCAATAATCCATGCTTTCTGGGAATGCTATAAACTGGCTGTCAGAAGTATTACAATGTAAACATACTTTTAACGCGTCTGCCTGTATATTTCAAGACAGGGCATATGGGGCCATAGTGAGATACCCGATGGGTTGAGCGATTCTCTTCTCATCACTCATCTTGAAAAAACGTGGAAATGTCAATCTGCCATCATTAACACAATGTAAAAAATCGAATGATTCATCATTGAAATATAGAATAAGTCCCCAGTAAAGAGTTGTTACGTGTTCCTCTTACTGTACAGTACTGCAGCGGAGACTCTAATCATCCAATGAGCACTGTGTTTATGTTAGTGTACTTGATGCAGTATTTGATGCAAGGGAACATAGGAATGACGCCGTTTTTCAGTTGCCACAACGGAATGGCCTGTGGTGGGATGGACAGCTCTGTTTATACCTAACCCTAACCGGGTTAACCCCAGCCCTATTCCAGTGGTGCTGTGGGGTCTGGTATTTCTACTATTCATGTCCAGGCAAAAGCCACTGCGGTCCTGAGGGCCATGGAGTGGGGCGGCTTAAAGAAACACAAACGCAGACACACACACACAGACATCCAGGCATTACACCCACTTACACCCGTGCACATACACGCGCAGGTTTTCACAAGCCAGAACACGCTCGCAAACATAAACACACACCCTCACCAAAACACATGTCCACTTGCATTTGAATTGAGCCAGAAATGGCTTTTTCAATATCTACGCTGCTGTATATACTGTAGTAAACCCCGAACCAGCACAGTCTTACTGGCCTGAAGGTCAGCTAAGGATTGCTGGGAGCAGCTGTTGTGCTTCATGTCGATTCAAACGAGTAACATCTGAAGGTTGTCTTTGTTAAATTCCCTTTTTCGTGGAACCCCCCCCCCCCCCCCCAAATTGACTAAGGACACCCGGTGGGCTGAAAGATGCCTGAAAAAGCCCTTTTTGTGTTTGATCCTCTTACTATGTCAAAGACAAACCCCTCCCACATTGTTTACTCAACACACAACAAAACAGTCAAATGTGGTTACCATGACGACTAGGTTGTCCGTGGTGGCCCCCAGGGCCTCTAGCGACTCAGGTTCGTCAAGTGGCCTCTTGTAGTGGAACGCTGTCCCTGCGATGTCAAACTTCCTGGGCCAGTCGATGGTCCACGCTCCGTTGATGAAGTAGTCATCTCCCTCTGACTTCAACGCTACAAGAAAGGCACCGATAGAAGAAGGTTTCTAGTTGGATTTGTACCCACGGCACCGGGATAGCCCACTGAGATAAAGCCTAGGTAGGAGGAATGCGCTGGCGTTGCTAAGACACATTTTCAGCTCTCAGGCAGGGTTGAGTGTAGTTCACTGAACCCTCTACAGCTAAAATAGCAGCCTGTTAAAATGCTGACAAGAGTAGTGAGCCAAAGACTACCCAGGAACGGTAGCCAAGACAACAGGTGGTGGCAGTGTTTTGGTGTGATGTCATCACCATCATTCATCATCAACACCGGCGTCCTCTCCTGATGTCATTGGCAAATTAATTTTCCTCAACAGACACTGTGCAGCACTCAGGGCGAGCTTACACACACGCACGCACGCACGCACACACACACACACTCTCACCTTTCTGAGGGAAAGAGAAAACGCACACACACACACACACACACACACACACACACACACTCTTCAGGTGAAAGCTTGGAAGAATCCCATGAATACCATTCCTGCTGGTCGTCAAAACAAAGAAGTCGTCTCCAAGCACAACACATCTCAAAATATCCATTTTCTCAGAGTTGAAATGGGGCCAAATTGAGGAGAAACGATCCAAACACTGTGTTCCCTCTCTCTCTATCTGTCTCTAGCTGATTCCTCATGCGTATGCACTTTGCAGCATTTACGCACTTCATTACAACAATACTTTTGTGACTCCTCCTGTTTTGGGGGATAGCTTTACAGAATGCAGTCTTTACTGCCACCTCGTCTACACATTCAAACAGTGAGCTCTCAGTCCATCTCCACTGCTAAAGGCAGCCTCACACAACTTTACCAAGACCAAATACTCCCACAGCTTTTAGGGCCTGTCACACATGACTTGGAAGGGACATAGAGAGTACCTAGTCTACACAATAGGACACAAAGTGGCAATCGTTAAAACGTATGTATCAAATAAAAGAAATGTTGACATATGAATATTCTGCTATCCACTTGAATCCACGAGGGCCTCAGGGCTGTCGCCACGGGGCTGTAAATCGAACAGCGCCTGACGTTTCAAAGCCTGACTTCAGTCCTCCATCAACAACCTGAGCTATAAATTCACCACTCGGTCACACGGCTAAACTCCCTCGTTAATGTCAACCCACGACAACAACACTAAACGGGCTCGTTTGATTTGTTTTGATGCCGAGTGTCAGAGCTGTGAATGTTGTTCCGTTTTCGTCTGGGTCGAAGAGGGAGAGACCAACGTTCCAGAGGGAGAGACCAACGCCAAAGAATCCCACTGGATGCGGCTCTGAATATTTTCTCTAATGTCGAAGCTGTTCATTTCAGTGCAGGTTAGAAATACATTGTCTGCTCTGCTCTCGACTGAGAAAGCACGAGGCGGTGCGGAAACCGGAATCTTTAAACCAGGAACTGAAGCAATACCCTCTAATATGAAACAGGTTCATTTCAAACTGCTTCACAGTAGTGTAGCACTAATTGTGTGGAGCTATGGACGGGCCATAATGACTTAGAACCTTTTCAGATGTAGAGACTGTGAAGAAACACAGGATGATCAGAATCATTCGAACGACGACCGTCCCGTCCCGTATAGCGTTGGAAAGAGGTCACTTACCGATGTAGTTCTTGGACATGGAGACTTCTTGGATTTCTATGTGGACTGATCCCCTTGGTATCAGAACAACCTCCATGTAACCTGGTAGAGAAAAGGACACCACCATTACAGAGACACAGCAAATGTGTTTTTAGATGCATTACTGGACATACCATAGAAGGAGAAAGTGCTTTTGCCTCCCTATAGACGTCTTGGAACCAGAGCCAGGATGAAGCCAAATCTCCACTCCGAGTCCTTCACCGGATGAAGGATAATGCAAATATATTATGTTTCCATTTATGTTTTGACAACATGTTTCTCAACTCCCAAAACCATACGCTTTATCATTGGGTGACAAAGGGGGTGGGGGGGGGGGGGGGGGCAGAAGTGTTTGGCTACAGTGCTCTGTTGGCGCTAGGACAGGGCTGCTCTTCCAAAAAGACAATACGTTCCTGAGTTTTTACCTTGCGTTTCTGCACGAGGATGTGTCTCCCGGAAAGTGCTTACAAACTTGTGGTGTTTGGCAGCTTTCAGAATGCACAGGGGAATGGACTCGCTCTGAAACACATACTCTTCTCTACACACTGCTGTCTCCTCTACATTACACAGTCCTCTTCTCTGATCCTCCCTTCTTTACACTGCTGTCTCCTCTACATTACACAGTCCTCTTCTCTGATCCTCTCTTCTTTACACTGCTGTCTCCTCTACATTACACACCCCTCTTCTCTGATCCTCCCTTCTTTACACTGCTGTCTCCTCTACATTACACACCCATCTTCTATGATCCTCCCTTCTTTACACTGCTGTCTCCTCTACATTACACAGTCCTCTTCTCTGATCCTCCCTTCTTTACACTGCTGTCTCCTCTACATTACACACCCCTCTTCTCTGATCCTCCCTTCTTTACACTGCTGTCTCCTCTACATTACACAGTCCTCTTCTCTGATCCTCCCTTCTTTAACACTGCTGTCTCCTCTACATTACACAGTCCTCTTCTCTGATCCTCCCTTCTTTACACTGCTGTCTCCTCTACATTACACACCCCTCTTCTCTGATCCTCCCTTCTTTACACTGCTGTCTCCTCTACATTACACACCCCTCTTCTCTGATCCTCCCTTCTTTACACTGCTGTCTCCTCTACATTACACACCCCTCTTCTCTGATCCTCCCTTCTTTACACTGCTGTCTCCTCTACATTATACACCCCTCTTCTCTGATCCTCCCTTCTTTACACTGCTGTCTCCTCTACATTACACAGTCCTCTTCTCTGATCCTCCCTTCTTTACACTGCTGTCTCTTCTACATTACACAGTCCTCTTCTCTGATCCTCTCTTCTTTACACTGCTGTCTCTTCTACATTACACAGTCCTCTTCTCTGATCCTCCCTTCTTTACACTGCTGTCTCCTCTACATTACACACCCCTCTTCTCTGATCCTCCCTTCTTTACACTGCTGTCTCCTCTACATTACACACCCATCTTCTCTGATCCTCCCTTCTTTACACTGCTGTCCCCTCTACATTACACAGTCCTCTTCTCTGATCTTCCCTTCTTTACACTGCTGTCTCCTCTACATTACACACCCATCTTCTCTGATCCTCCCTTCTTTAACACTGCTGTCTCCTCTACATTACACAGTCCTCTTCTCTGATCCTCCCTTCTCTACACTGCTGTCTCCTCTACATTACACACCCCTCTTCTCTGATCCTCCCTTCTTTACACTGCTGTCTCCTCTACATTACACACCCCTCTTCTCTGATCCTCCCTTCTTTACACTGCTGTCTCCTCTACATTACACACCCATCTTCTCTGATCCTCCCTTCTTTACACTGCTGTCTCCTCTACATTACACAGTCCTCTTCTCTGATCCTCCCTTCTTTAACCTGCGGTCTCCTCTACATTACACACCCCTCTTCTCTGATCCTCCCTTCTTTACACTGCTGTCTCCTCTACATTACACAGTCCTCTTCTCTGATCCTCCCTTCTTTAACACTGCTGTCTCCTCTACATTACACAGTCCTCTTCTCTGATCCTCCCTTCTTTACACTGCTGTCTCCTCTACATTACACACCCCTCTTCTCTGATCCTCCCTTCTTTACACTGCTGTCTCCTCTACATTACACACCCCTCTTCTCTGATCCTCCCTTCTTTACACTGCTGTCTCCTCTACATTACACACCCATCTTCTCTGATCCTCCCTTCTTTACACTGCTGTCTCCTCTACATTACACAGTCCTCTTCTCTGATCCTCCCTTCTTTAACCTGCGGTCTCCTCTACATTACACAGTCCTCTTCTCTGATCCTCTCTTCTTTACACGTTACACATCTCTACCCCGAATGTACAAAACATTGGGAACACCTGCTCTTTCCACGACCTAGAATGACCAGGTGAATCCAGGTGAAAGCTATGAACCCTTATTGATGTTACCTGTTAAATCCACTTAAAGGAGGATTTGTAAGCCTTGAGACAACTGAGACACGGAATGGGCAAGACAAAAGATTGAAGTGCCTTTGAACGGAGTGTAGATGCCAGGTTTGAGTGTGTCAAGAACTGCAACGCTGCTGGGTTTTTCACACTCAACAGTTTCCTGTGTGTATCAGCAATGGTCCACCACCCAAATGACATCCAGCCACCTTGACACAACTGTGGGAATCATTGGAGACGACATGGGCCAGCATCCCAGTGGAATGCTTTCAGACACCTTGTAGAGTCCCGAATGAATTGAGGCTGTTCTGAGAGTAAAAGGGGGTGCAACTCAATATGAGGAAGGTGTTCCTAATATTTTGTCCTCTCAGTGTACATACTACTCTCCCACTACGTGTACTTGCTCAGAGGGGAGACCCTTCATGACCCTTCACCTTTTTCTTCAGTTTGGATGGAACTAAAACATTTGCACACCTAAAGTAAAGAGCCCTGTCAAGTTCTGTCCCCAGACTGGGTCTTACCGCCTCTGGGTAGGGAGTCATTGAACAGTCCCTCTGTGGCCTCACAGGTGCTGCCGTCCCCTCCACACACCCGACAGCGGTCCTCCTTGGCGTCCGAACCCAGGATGTTGTCACAGCCTACGTGCTGAGAGAGGAGACAGAGTACCATGTTATATTACTTTAAGTATAACTTATACCATAGTAACGCCACTGTTTAATAATACTGTAGTAATACGATAGTAATACCATAGTAATACCATAGTAATACCATAGTAATAAAGAAAAGTGCTGAAGAAGTGACTTCAAGTCTTTGGAAGCTGCATGGAGCAGCAGTTTTACGTCAGTTAAAACGCTAACTCATGATTGGACAGTAAGTGATTAGCAACCGTAGAACGACAGTTGGACGAGAGGGTCAGACTGAACAGTCGCTGAACAGTCGTTGAACTGCCAGTCTCTTTTAGAGAGTTACGGTAAAGTGAGTATCTCATAGTTCTAAAATGTGATAAGGATAATCAATGGGTGTCACCTTAATAATGACAGGAGAGAAAAATACATTTATTCTCACACATCCCTCGCATTCTCTCTCTCTCTCTCACCCTCTATTCTCTCCGTTCTCGCTCTCATTCGCTCTCTCTCTCTCTCTCTCTCTCTCTCTCTCTCGCTCCGTCCACATTTCTCTGCTCTATCCCTATCTGTTTCTTCTCTCTTTCATTTTCCTCCTGTTCTCTCTCTCTCCCTTTGTCGTTCTCCAACACGTGCACAGGCCTACATGAAGCATTTTGAGTATTTCCGAGCAGCCTCCAGGCAGACGGTGTTCCAGAGATTAATCACGTCATGTCAGAGACTCTAGAAGACTCTAGAAGACCAACTGCTGCTGAAATCTAAAGGCACATTGGACTGTGACTAGGAATGAACATGTCCCAGTGCTTTCTGGGAAGAAACCTCCAACGCACACACACACACACACACACCCTAACCCGATTGTACACATACTGTACAGTGTCCACACACAGAACAAAGACAGCAGTAGATGCCAGATCTCCTTAATAAACACGTTATTTTCAGCTTTTTTCAACTCAAAAACCTATTTTGAACGTAAATTCAAACCTTATTTTAAACAAACGCCCAGTGGTGAAATAAATGACAGTGTCTTTCAACTCAACTTCCATGTTAATCTGGATAGCCAGTTTCCTGAGGAGAACTTCAAAACAATCCCAGACATGATCTGTTGAGTTGTGATAAGAGTCTAGATTAAGACCTCTGCCAACCACTCAATGAAAACCAACTGACTGAAACTCCACGTTTTATTCTAACGCTACATTGTTCCATATTGGATAATGGTATTTCCTTGCTGTCTCTCAGTCAGTCAGTATCATATAAACAAGGTCCCTTGAGATAAGAAGGAACACAAACACTGTGACTACAAACTGTACAAACTGGGTCACAGGCTAAGTTTTGTCGGGTCAGGTTTCCTGGTCAGGTCACATGGTCAGGATCATTACATTAGGTTATACAGTCATCCCGTTTATTAGCTTATCTATCACAATGTAACCAGGTCATAGCCATGGTACAGTGTTTCTCCTATGGGGGAGTCAGCTGGGCTGGGCCCTGACTGGAAGCAGCGTGGGTCTGTTTGACTGGGGTGAGTCACAGCGTGGGAACCAGAAGCACTACTTTTATCTGGGGAAATGTACAGTAACTGAAAGGACAGCCTGAATATTACCACTCAAGACAGACAAACAGACACACACACACACACACACACACAAAGACACACTCTCTCTCTATCTCTCTCTCTCTCTCTCTCTCTAACCTTGCACTCTCCATTGATGCAGATGTCCAGTGAGTCGGCCTGGCAGCGTGTTCCATCGATGACGGCCGGGGAGCGCTCGGTGTAGAAGTTATATCCCTCCGCCAGACAGTTCAGAGCACACGGCTTCACGCCACCTGGAACACACAGGGCAGAGGTCAGAAGGTACTGGACAAACCTCCACAGGGCAGGGGTCGACTTCTGTACACATAGTTATACATACAGTAGGGAGATATCAGACACAACTTAATATATAATAATAATATCTGCCACTTAGCAGACGCTTTTACCCAAAGAGACTAATTTCACACATGGGTGGCATGACCCTTGGCATTGTAAGTGCCATGCTTTGCCAACTAGGCCACGTCGACCTCAAACTTAGAGACATTTCTCACAAAGTGACTTTTGATAACCTGTGTCTACACCCACCGGCCACAGGCAGAAAGCTAAGGTTCAGCCATAATGACTACAGGTTCAAACACATTATAACACATGTTCTATTTAAGCAATGAGGCACGAGGGGGTGTGTGGTATATGGCCAATATACCACGGCTAAGGGCTCTTCTTGGGCACGACGCAACGCGGAGTGCCTGGTTACAGCCCTTAGCCGTGGTATATTGGCCATATACCACAAACCCCCGAGGTTCCTTATTGCTATTATAAACTGGTTACCAGAGCAGTAAAGACAGCAGTAAAAATACATGTTTTGTCATACCCGTGGTATACGGTCTGAATATACCATGGCTGTCAGCCAATCAGCATACAGGACTCAAACCGCCCAGTTTTTAAATAACAGTTGATTCACATCATACCCATCATGTGTGCCATGATGAGTGACGTGACTATGAATACATCTATCTATAAGAAAATAATACAGTTTACAATATAGATTTATTTATTTTTATCCCAGAAAACCTTTTGTGGTGCTAGTTGTGAGCCAAGAGTCTGGGCCAGAACATGAACCCAGGCCCTGTTCTCTGCTCTCCTCTAGAGTTTGTTGATAGTAATAAAGACTGCTATTAGTCATGCTTAGATCTGATCCTGGACCTGGGGCCTGACGTCACTTCAGTACTGACACTGGGAGAGATAGCTGGGGCTGCCATGACACTCACACACACACACACACACACACATTGACATCCACGGTGCGGTTTTCTCCAACATTTCTCTACATGTAGACTGACAGTCCAATAGATTTGTACCAGCTACAGAGGAGCTCATAGCGTTGACTAATGGGAGTTGTGATAACAGAGTTCAACTTATAGCGCAACGGCCTGGGACAGAGTAGGACTAGACTGTGCTTTATGAGTTGCATGTGTGCGCTCGCGCGTGTGTGTGTGTGTGCGCGCGTGCATGCGTGTGTGTGTTTCTTTGTGAGTAACTTTCCACTGCAATCTCTAGTGAAAATTAGAGAACACACACAGGTGTTGGATGTTAATTTGACCAGTGTTGTCACAGCAAAATAATCCTGCAGCAACAGGATTTGAACGTTTCGTACATAATGTTGCTTAGGTGGTTAGGCTATTAGCTGGCCAAAATCAGGCTGCATGAAAAGTGCAATAATATAATGACGTGCGGCTTTTCAGTGAATGTGTGTAAATCGTGAAGCTCGTCTGCATTTCCTGCGGTGCAGGAAAAATTCTCAGCCGCTACAGAGGGAACAAATTAAGAACCTACATCTGTAAGGTAATAGTAAGTCCTGGTGCCAATTCATCAATTGTAGCCCAGATAGTGATGACCCAGAATTCAAGCCTCAATGGACCCAAATCCCACCCCTCCCACACTCCCACTCCAATGTCTTCATTGAGGGCTAAAGAGTTGGAATGGCTGTCCAGAGGGCCATCAAACACAATGTGGGAATCCCAGGAATTCTGGGCCTATCAAACAGTCCTGCCTACTGTTGGTATTAGATGTGTACACAACACAGTCACAGAGAGAAGCCTTTGGACTGTCACTGAGGGCCAGAGAGGACCACAGACTCTGGGAAGCTACTGTATGATGAAAGGTATCAAAGCGCCGAATAAACTACTGCAAACGGGTAGAGAAAGACAGCGGAATGGACGGGAGCGATTGGTGGATTAATACATTATTCCGATCTCACCTCCAGTGTAGGGCTTCCAGTTGTAGTATTTCCCACGGAACGGCATGCTGTCGAAGTCGGCACACTGCTTCACCCGGAAGTCCCGGGATCCCGATGGGCATGCCTGAAAAACAGCGAATCAAAAACAACACATTAGAATGTTGGGGTGGTTAACAAACCCTAGTTTAACTAACCTTAGTACAGTCTATTGTCTGTGAAGACTTTTCCCTAAAACCACTCTATTCTGGCCTGAGACAGTCTGTTATGTTATTATTTCTCTCATGCAGAGAACAATATGTTTTGTGTTTGGAACAACTGCTTTGTTTCCCCTGGTGATTTGTTTGAGTGTGTAATTACAAACATCCCCGCTGGGTCGGCCCTGTCTGGTACAGACTAGACTGGGGCTGTGCTGGGGATTGGGTTAGGACTGGGGATGGGGTTAGGACTGGGGATGGGGTTAGGGGTTAGGACTGGGGATGGGGTTAGGGCTGGGGTTAGGACTGGGGATGGGGTTAGGGGTTAGGACTGGGGATGGGGTTAGGACTGGGGATGGGGTTAGGGGTTAGGACTGGGGATGGGGTTAGGACTGGGGATGGGGTTAGGGGTTAGGACTGGGGATGGGGTTAGGGCTGGGGTTATGACTGGGGATGGGGTTAGGACTGGGGATGGGGTTAGGGGTTAGGACTGGGGATGGGGTTAGGACTGGGGATGGGGTTAGGACTGGGGATGGGGTTAGGACTGGGGATGGGGTTATGACATGGGATGGGGTTAGGACTGGGGATGGGGTTAGGGCTGGGGTTAGGGTTAGGACTGGGGATGGGGTTAGAGCTGCGGTTAGGGTTAGGGCTGGGGTTAGGGTTAGGGCTGGGGTTAGGGCTGGGGATGGGGTTGGGGCTGGGGTTAGGGCTGGGGTTAAGGCTGGGGTTAGGGTTAGGACTGGGGATGGGGTTATGGCTGGGGATGGGGTTAGGGCTGGGGTTAGGGCTGGGGTTAGGACTGGGGATGGGGTTAGGGCTGGGGATAGGGTTAGAGCTGGGGTTAGGGTTAGGGCTGGGGTTAGGGCTGGGGTTAGGACTGGGGATGGGGTTAAGGCTGGGGTTAGGGTTAGGGCTGGGGTTAGGACTGGGGATAGGGTTAGGGCTGGGGATGGGGTTAGGGCTGGGGTTAGGGTTAGGGCTGGAGTTAGGGCTGGGGTTAGGGCTGGGGATGGGTTTAGGGGTGGGGTTAGCGCTGGGGTTAGGGCTGGGGTTAGGGTTAGGGCTGGGGTTAGGGCTGGGGATGGGTTTGGGGCTGGGACTGGGACTAGCGCTGGGGTTAGGGTTAGGGCTGGGGTTAGGGATAGGGTTAGGGCTGGGATTAGGGCTGGAGATGGGGTTAGGGTTAGGGCTGGGGTTAGGGCTGGGGATGGGGTTAGGGTTAGGGCTGGGGATGGGGTTAGGGCTGGAGATGGGGTTAGGGCTGGAGATGGGGTTAGGGCTGTGGCTGGGGTTTGGGCTGGGGCTGGGGTTAGAGCTGTGGTAAGGGCTGGGGCTGGGGTTATGGCTGGGACTGGGGTTGGGGTTAGGGCTGGGGTTAGGGCTGGGGTTAGAGATGGGGATGGGGTTATGGCTGGGGTTAGGGATGGGGTTAGGGCTGGTGCTGGGGTTATGGCTGGGGTTATGGCTGGGGTTAGGGCTGGGGCTATGGCGGGGCTGGGGTTAGGGCTGTAGATGGGGTTAGGGCTGGATATGGGGTTAGGGCTGGGGTTAGGGCTGGAGTTAAGGGTTAGGGCTGGGGGTTAGGGCTGGGTATGGGGTTAGGGGTTAGGGCTGGGGTTAGGGTTAGGGGGTTAGGGCTGGGGTTAGGGCTGGGGATGTCATTAGGGCTGGAGTTAGGGCTGGGGTTAGGGCTGGGGTTAGGGCTGTAGATGGGGTTAGGGCTGGGGATGGGGTTAGGGCTGGGGTTAGGGCTGGGGTTAAGGGTTAGGGCTGGGGGTTAGGGCTGGGTATGGGGTTAGGGGTTAGGGCTGGGGTTAGGGCTGGGGTTAGGGTTAGGGGTTAGGGCTGGGGTTAGGGCTGGGGATGTCATTAGGGCTGGAGTTAGGGCTGGGGTTAGGGGTTAGGGCTGGATATGGGGTTAGGGCTGGGGTTAGGGCTGGAGTTAAGGGTTAGGGCTGGGGGTTAGGGCTGGGTATGGGGTTAGGGGTTAGGGCTGGGGTTAGGGTTAGGGGGTTAGGGCTGGGGATGTCATTAGGGCTGGAGTTAGGGCTGGGGTTAGGGCTGGGGCTGGGGTTAGGGCTGTAGATGGGGTTAGGGCTGGGGATGGGGTTAGGGCTGGGGTTAGGGCTGGGGTTAAGGGTTAGGGCTGGGGGTTAGGGCTGGGTATGGGGTTAGGGGTTAGGGCTGGGGTTAGGGCTGGGGTTAGGGTTAGGGGTTAGGGCTGGGGTTAGGGCTGGGGATGTCATTAGGGCTGGAGTTAGGGCTGGGGTTAGGGGTTAGGGCTGGGGTTAGTAGTTAGGGCTGGGGTTAGGGGTTAGGGCTGGGGATGTCATTAGGGCTGGGGTTAGGGCTGGGGGTGTCATTAGGGCTGGGGTTGGGCTGGCCTTGACTGGGGGCTGGGCCGGATCGACACGGTTTGTTTCAGACTCGACTGGGGCGGGAGTAAGGTGCTGGGGTTGCGGTTGGGGCTGGGGTTAGGGTTGGGGTTAGGGCTGGGGTTATGGCTGGGGCTGGGGTTAAGGTTAGGGCTGGGGTTAGGGCTGGGGGTTAGGGCTGGGGTTTGGGCTGGGGCTGGGGTTAGGGCTGGGGTTATGGCTGGGGCTGGGGTTAGGGCTGGGGTTAGGGCTGGGGTTATGGCTGGGGTTATGGCTGGGGATGGGGTTAAAGTTAGGGCTGGGGCTGGGGTTAGGGCTGGGGTTAGGGCTGGGGTTAGGGCTGGGCCTGGGGTTATGGCTGGGGCTGGGGTTATGGCTGGGGTTAGGGCTGGAGATGGGGTTAGGGCTGGGGATGGGGTTAGGGATGGGGTTAGGGCTCGGGATGGGGTTAGGGCTGGGGATGGGGTTAGGGCTGTAGATGGGGTTAGGGCTGGGGATGGGGTTAGGGCTGGGGTTAGGGCTGGAGATGGGGTTAGGGCTGGAGATGGGGTTAGGGCTGGGGTTAGGGTTGGAGATGGGGTTAGGGCTGGGGTTAGGGGCTGGGTTTAGGGCTGGGGTTAGGAGTTAGGGCTGGGGTTATGGGTTAGGGCTGGGGTTTGGAGTTAGGGCTGGGGTTAGGGGTTAGGGCTGGGGTTAGGGTTAGGGGGTTAGGGCTGGGGTTAGGGCTGGGGATGTCATTAGGGCTGGAGTTAGGGCTGGGGTTAGGGCTGTAGATGGGGTTAGGGCTGGGGATGGGGTTAGGGCTGGGGTTAGGGCTGGGGTTAAGGGTTAGGGCTGGGGGTTAGGGCTGGGTATGGGGTTAGGGGTTAGGGCTGGGGTTAGGGCTGGGGTTAGGGTTAGGGGTTAGGACTGGGGTTAGGGCTGGGGATGTCATTAGGGCTGGAGTTAGGGCTGGGGTTAGGGGTTAGGGCTGGATATGGGGTTAGGGCTGGAGTTAAGGGTTAGGGCTGGGGGTTAGGGCTGGGTATGGGGTTAGGGGTTAGGGCTGGGGTTAGGGTTAGGGGGTTAGGGCTGGGGTTAGGGCTGGGGATGTCATTAGGGCTGGAGTTAGGGCTGGGGTTAGGGCTGGGGCTGGGGTTAGGGCTGTAGATGGGGTTAGGGCTGGGGATGGGGTTAGGGCTGGGGTTAGGGCTGGGGTTAAGGGTTAGGGCTGGGGGTTAGGGCTGGGTATGGGGTTAGGGGTTAGGGCTGGGGTTAGGGTTAGGGGTTAGGGCTGGGGTTAGGGCTGGGGATGTCATTAGGGCTGGAGTTAGGGCTGGGGTTAGGGCTGGGGTTAGGGCTGTAGATGGGGTTAGGGCTGGGGATGGGGTTAGGGCTGGGGTTAGGGCTGGGGTTAAGGGTTAGGGCTGGGGGTTAGGGCTGGGTATGGGGTTAGGGGTTAGGGCTGGGGTTAGGGCTGGGGTTAGGGTTAGGGGTTAGGGCTGGGGTTAGGGCTGGGGATGTCATTAGGGCTGGAGTTAGGGCTGGGGTTAGGGGTTAGGGCTGGATATGGGGTTAGGGCTGGGGTTAGGGCTGGAGTTAAGGGTTAGGGCTGGGGGTTAGGGCTGGGTATGGGGTTAGGGGTTAGGGCTGGGGTTAGGGTTAGGGGGTTAGGGCTGGGGTTAGGGCTGGGGATGTCATTAGGGCTGGAGTTAGGGCTGGGGTTAGGGCTGGGGTTAGGGCTGTAGATGGGGTTAGGGCTGGGGATGGGGTTAGGGCTGGGGTTAGGGCTGGGGTTAAGGGTTAGGGCTGGGGGTTAGGGCTGGGTATGGGGTTAGGGGTTAGGGCTGGGGTTAGGGCTGGGGTTAGGGTTAGGGGTTAGGGCTGGGGTTAGGGCTGGGGATGTCATTAGGGCTGGAGTTAGGGCTGGGGTTAGGGGTTAGGGCTGGATATGGGGTTAGGGCTGGGGTTAGGGCTGGAGTTAAGGGTTAGGGCTGGGGGTTAGGGCTGGGTATGGGGTTAGGGGTTAGGGCTGGGGTTAGGGTTAGGGGGTTAGGGCTGGGGTTAGGGCTGGGGATGTCATTAGGGCTGGAGTTAGGGCTGGGGTTAGGGCTGGGGCTGGGGTTAGGGCTGTAGATGGGGTTAGGGCTGGGGATGGGGTTAGGGCTGGGGTTAGGGCTGGGGTTAAGGGTTAGGGCTGGGGGTTAGGGCTGGGTATGGGGTTAGGGGTTAGGGCTGGGGTTAGGGCTGGGGTTAGGGTTAGGGGTTAGGGCTGGGGTTAGGGCTGGGGATGTCATTAGGGCTGGAGTTAGGGCTGGGGTTAGGGGTTAGGGCTGGGGTTAGTAGTTAGGGCTGGGGTTAGGGGTTAGGGCTGGGGATGTCATTAGGGCTGGGGTTAGGGCTGGGGGTGTCATTAGGGCTGGGGTTGGGCTGGCCTTGACTGGGGGCTGGGCCGGATCGACACGGTTTGTTTCAGACTCGACTGGGGCGGGAGTAAGGTGCTGGGGTTGCGGTTGGGGCTGGGGTTAGGGTTGGGGTTAGGGCTGGGGTTATGGCTGGGGCTGGGGTTAAGGTTAGGGCTGGGGTTAGGGCTGGGGGTTAGGGCTGGGGTTTGGGCTGGGGCTGGGGTTAGGGCTGGGGTTAGGGCTGGGGCTGGGGTTATGGCTGGGGCTGGGGTTAGGGCTGGGGTTAGGGCTGGGGTTATGGCTGGGGTTATGGCTGGGGATGGGGTTAAAGTTAGGGCTGGGGCTGGGGTTAGGGCTGGGGTTAGGGCTGGGGTTAGGGCTGGGCCTGGGGTTATGGCTGGGGCTGGGGTTATGGCTGGGGATGGGGTTAGGGCTGGGGATGGGGTTAGGGCTGGGGTTAGGGCTGGAGATGGGGTTAGGGCTGGAGATGGGGTTAGGGCTGGGGTTAGGGTTGGAGATGGGGTTAGGGCTGGGGTTAGGGGCTGGGGTTAGGGCTGGGGTTAGGAGTTAGGGCTGGGGTTATGGGTTAGGGCTGGGGTTTGGAGTTAGGGCTGGGGTTAGGGGTTAGGGCTGGGGCTGGGGTTAGGGCTGGGGCTGGGGTTATGGCTGAATGGGGGCTGGGCAAGATCGACACTGTTTGGTTCAGACTCGACTGGGGCGGGGGTAAGGTGCTGGGGTTGCGATTGGGGCTAGCATTAGAGATGAGGCTGGAGCTAGGACTGGGACCGGTACTGGAGCCAGGGCCGGGGCCAGTACTGGGGCTTAGGTTGGTGTTCTGTGCCTTGGAAGGCTCTCCATTTGGATCAGGGAAGAGGCAAAGACATTATTGTTGAAAACATTCTCTGTCTGGGAACTTTCTCTCTTGTCTCTCCAGATAAAATTGTGTGACTAGTGATGTCCAGCCACCCGACAACCTGCCCACTAGACCCTATCCCCTCCTCCCTTCTGCAGAACATCTCTGGAGACCTTCTCCCATTCCTCACTTCCCTCATCAACTCATCCCTGACCACTGGCTGCCTCCCCTCTGACTTCAAGATGGCCAGAGTGGTTCCACTCCTCAAGAAACCAACACTCGACCCTTCGGACGGCAAAACCTACAGACGGTGTCCCTGGTTTCTTTTCTTTCCAAAACAGTCGAGCGTGCGGTCTCTGACCGAGTCTCTCGTTATCTCTCTCAGAGCGATCTTCTTGACCCTAACCACTCAAGCTTTGTCACAGAGGCTCTCCACTCTCCCGACGCTGACTCTCTCTCCTCTGTTCTCCTCCTCCTGGATCTTCGACGCCGTGAACCATCAGATCCTCCTTCTCCACCCTCTCAGGGCTGGAGGTCTCAGGCTCTGGACTGCATCCCACCTGGCAGGTCCAGCTCAGCCCAGTCAAAGCGCTTCTCTGTCCTGGCATCCCAATCAGCGGCGTCCCTACCCATCTTCCAAAAACGTCTGATGTGCGTTCAAGGTTAAGTTTCGGCATTAACTCTGAATGGTTAAGGTAAGGGTTAAGGTTTGGGACAGGCAAAAAAACGAAATCTCAAAAACAACTTTCTATCGCTGGATTCAAACTGGCAACCTTTTGGAATCAGAGGCAGATGCTTACGCCCATCCGACCATCCCCAACACCCTAGCAAAACAGAGACTTACTTGAAGGTAACAACGCCAGCTAATTGGAAGTCGCTCTGGAATACAACGTCTGCTAAATAACTAAAAATGTCCATGTAAATGTATGTGTGTGAGTGTTGGTGTGTGTGTGTGTGTGCGTGTGCGTGTGCGTATGCGAGGGCCAACAGCACTTTCCCTCAGGACAAACAAAGACTCTCGGTGAGCTCAGGTCAAAGCTATATACTGTATTTCACAGGCTGAAAGTAGAGCAGGATAAACAGGCCTGAACACACAAACACGCAGGCACACACGCACTACAGGCCTGAACCCAGCTGAAGGAAAGGGTGACTGACTTTCATTACTATTGAAGTAAGGGCCAATCCCCAGTCAGTTCCATCATGCAGCTCTGGTGAGAAAAGACAGAGTGAAATACAGTACTAGGGTAAGATTAGTGATTGAATCATTTGTGTGATGTTGATCGAGACAGCGCTTCGACAACTAAGAGGCTACATCAAACGCGGCCAATATGCTTGAGTTTTTCCTGCTATGCACCGGGAACTATAAGAAGTATAGAACTGGAACTGTTAAGGTATGGATCCAACCCTCTCAGTCACTCCTATCGTAACCAGCGTCTTCTCCAGCCACTCTGGTTAACACAATGTCTGTGTCAGCCACCACAGAGGAACTCCCAGCAGGCCTCCCACCCTCCATTGTTGTCCTGCTTCCCATTAAGAGGTGACATTTAATAGTACACACGCACCGATGACATTTAGAAGTGACATGTTGATTATCCCAAACACAGTCCTGTTGGATTATGTGAACTGGCGACAGGGGACAGTGCCAGGGAGGGAGGGAGTCAGCATTATCTCATTGTTGTGAAAGAGAGAACAATTGAGTGCTGACCTCTGCTCAGCAGGGAACAATGACCAGGGCAGGAACCGCAGGCCATAGGGGAGGGCTAGGAGTGTATGTGTGTAAATGAATGAAGTCATAACACACACACTCACATACATACCACGCCGGTCAGCGCTGTGGGAGAGATTAGCCTTTAGTTCAGACCCCATGGCTAGCGGCTAGCAATCTCCTCTGATAGCCGTGGGGTTAGTCTAGCGTGTCTGTATGTTATGACTTAATTCATTTGCACACACACTCCCAGTGTTTGACCTTCATTACTACAAGGCTTCATGTCCAGGCCAGAGCTGTCAACGCCAGACTCGCTCTACACTCTCTGCTCTCTCTGAAATTACGATACGTGTTTTTGTGTGTGTGTGTGTGTGTGTGTGTGTGTGTGTGTGTGTGTGTGTGTGTGTGTGTGTGTGTGTGTGTGTGTGTGTGTGTGTGTGTGTGTGTGTGTGTGTGTGTAGGAGCTCTGTGGATGCACTCCGGTCGGGGCAATGAAACGGTGGTCTGGGACGATGTTTGTTTTCCAAAGTAAACGTTCGATGCTTGCTCTCAACTGTTATTTTTGAGATTTGTGGTTGACTATCCACAAGCCTCCTAACTGGCTCAATTTTCAGCTTCAGAAAAAAAAGGCCCACCTTGAAATAGTTAGGAGGAGTGGGCTGCTGGGGGGGGATTGAGTTTGCAGCCATACACAATATTTGTTCAAAGTACATTTTAGGACTAAAGTAAGGTATTTGAATGAACTTTCATATAATTTAAAGGAACATTTTGCATTGCGTTGTGTGTAACAATAAGATCTTACTGGGACGTTCAAACGTTGTTTCAACACAAACAAAACCTAAATTCACCTGGAAAAAAGCATTTATTTGACCATTGTTTTCACCAAGCTAGCATCCTCAGTGCTCTCTGTTATCCCAAAACCACTCGTGCGTTAAATCTTCCATCAATCAGTCAGTGATACTCCATTCAGTACCTTGACAGAGTCAGAGAGGCAGGTAATTGCCTTCCGTGAATGGCTGAGGTTTACTTTGCTCTTCCAAAATGGAACAAACAACTTAACCCTTCACAGGAGGGCAAGCCTTCTTAGAATCTTCTTCCTCCTAGCAACCTTAAAAATAGAGGGATCCCAACAAACCGGGAACATTCCCAGAACATTAGCTAAGATTCCCATTAAGTTCTAAATCGTTGTTTTAATTATCTAACATTAGGATGATAACATCCCAAAACCATGTTCTCCTAACATTCACTAAAATGTTGTGCACAACATCTGTAACAACCACAACAGAACGTTCCCCAAATGTTCTAACTAGGTTTTCAAGTAATGGAATAACACAATGAACCAGTAATGTTTTCCCAGCAAACCAAAACTGGTTCTGAGCAAGTTCCAAGAACATTCGTTAGGTTACCGCAAATGTTCTGAGAACACAAACACTTTCCAGTTGTGCTGATGATTCTACAGTGTTTGTATAAAAACCTATGCCTGATGTTGCAAGAACGTTCCCAGAAGGTTCTTTAAAGGTTTCCAGAATGTTTCATTAGGTTGTGGTAACGGTCTGGGGGGAACACTGTGGGGTCATCACAAAAGACATGTTACCAAAAAAGCAAAAAACGGTGCAGATAAAACGTTTAACAGATATGACAAGATCATTCCTAGAACAATTTATGTCTGTTCTTTAAAGGTTCTCAAAATGTTTCATTAGGTTGTGGGAACAGTACGGTGGGAAATCGCAAAAGATATGTTCCCAAAAAAACTAAAAACTGTCCAGTTCAGATAATTCAGATAATGTTTGCACAAAATCAGTGTGCACAAAACGTTCCTTGGATGTTGCAGGAATATTGACAAAACAGTCTTTCTGAGTTTTTGAAAGGTTCCCAGAACCTTAAACCTTTCCAAATGTTGTTGTGTTACAGATAAAAATGGATTCAAATGGATTCATTTGAGATTTTGTGTCACTGGCCGACACACAATACCCCATAATGTCAAAGTGGAATTCACCCAACGGATCTGCATCAGGTTTTGGATTGAAACGTTGTCAATAAAGTGGTGAATTGGGAGCTTTAACCGTGTGCGGTCCTTCTTGTTCTTTCCTAGTGTTCTTCATTAACCCAGCACCTATGTTTTTAAGGATGTGCATTTGACACCAAACTTTTCAAGAAGTATTCAACCCATTAGTTATGGCAAGCCTAAGTAAGTTCAGGAGTAAAAATGTGCTTAACATGTCACATAATAAGTTGCATAGTGTTCACCATGATTTTTGAAGGACTACCTCATCTCTGTAGATGTCGCCACACCGGTGGTCACGAGTCATGAAGGCAGTCCACATGACTACATGACTGTTTAGTCATGGTAATTAGGCTTCTCCAAGCTCTGACACTGCTGATGGTCATTAGTAGCTCACCAAACTTGCTAACTGCCTGGTACTCAGCACTCTATTGTCCCTCTAATCAGTCTGACATCAATGCAAATGTATTCGCAAATCTAACCAAACACTTCATGAAAGCCCATGAGCTCATGTTGCGCAACATTTCTATATACTATGCATTTTCGTGTGCGAAAACAGAGTGATGGCTTCTATTAAAAAGAGGAGGATCCCATCAGCTATCTATAGGCTAGGTCTACTATATTTATTTCTCAACTTTCCTCAAATTAAGCACATTGCTTTTCTTTACAACAAGAGTATAGCCTTCCTGGTATGGAAATGGAGATGCTAAATGTGTTTATGGTAATTAACGGTCAATTACCGTGAGACCGACAGTTATTTGTTTGACAATCACCGGCTGACAAAATGTTGTGACCGCCACAGTCCTAACCCCACACATACAATTATCTGTAAAGTCCATCAATCGAGCGGTGAATTTCAAACACAGATTCAACCTTAAAGACCAGGGAGGTTTACAATGCCTCACAAAGAAGGGCATCTATTGGTAGTCGGCTTGGGCAGTATACAGTATATACCGTATACCGGCGTATTTGGAAATAGCCAGGGAAGAATTTTTCAATTCCGTCAATACCATTGAACTTTTCTTTGAAGTTTTTCCTATACATTTTAATATTTGTAGCTATATTTTAAGTAAATACCTGCAGTCAACTTGTGCAATGCGTTAGGAAATAAAGCAGATTGTATTCTTATTTCACCTGTCACATTATATAAAGCTTACTCAGTTCCCCAGCACAGTCACATGTTTGTTTGTAAATAGCACAAAAGGAGAAAGCATGAGCAAGTGAGTCCAACTGTGTATTGACAGGGGTCACGTTTCATATTGAAAGTCAACAGTGTTCTTTTTTCCTTTAATAGAGTGATCAAGGGCAGGCAACTATAGTTTTCCTTCCCAGAAAATACATTAGTGCAACACATTCGACATAAAATAGCTTCATTTTCATGAGATGACAGCAGAAGTGGGCAGCGCACAATTGGCCCAGCGTCGTCCGGGTTAAGGTTTGGCCGGGGTCATTGTAAACAAGAATTTGTTCTTAACTGACTTGCCTAGTTAAATAAAGATTAAATCAAATAAGATGCCATGCTATTTGGCTGGCAGCTGCACAAGTAAATGAGCTTACAATGAAAAAGCAAGAATATATATATATATATTTTTTTGTAAAAAAAATGATGCATGGCCATGATATTTCTAATGTTTAGGCCTGTCATAGAAAGAATGGAGCCAGCTACATGTCCTAATGTTTTGCTTAAAGTTTGTCTTGCATTTTACCTGAGAAACATAGTCTGGCTACACCAAGTAAGGTATCGGAGAAAATAAGTTACACATCAGTCAGAGCGCTGTCTGCAGATATACATGTCCCTTCCTGAATTCTCATCCGAGTTTAGAAGTGCAACTGAACACAATAATAGTCTGATGCCGAGCAGAACTTACAAAAATAATCATTTTAGACTTGTGTTTACAAAACACAACAAGATATTTTTTAGGAGTTTTATATTTTCCGACCTGCGTGAAAAACGCAGAATTATGCGTTATTAACAAGACCCTTAGTTTAACTTGCTATCTAAGTAAGTGGCTGAATTAATACTGTGACGGGGGCAGCATATTATGTTTGAATTCTGCCATGTTAGAGAAGGCAAAGCCCTTTGGATGAGTTATTTGTGCAGCTGCCACTGCTATCTTGATTTCCTTGCGTTTTTTCTCCTCTCCTTCTCAGTCTGTTTGCTCCTCCCCCCTATTCTCCCCCCTATTCTCCCTGCAGAGCAGGCAGGCCGGTTGCCCTAGCAACTCCAGACTCCACAGTTCACAGAGCCAGTACTGGAGAGCCAGTACTGCATGAGTCAAAACATTGTTCATTTGCACAATGACTCTCGTTCACATTCCAAACTCACCAAAAAATACATTCGGTAGCTCCTACCTATGTATAACTTTATGAGCCGGATTGCAATTCATTTATTTTCATTTGCAGTCGTTAGCATATTTCGCTAGCAACCTCCATGCAAATTCACTATTACTTGTTTTGTTTGCATTCTGGTAATAGACTCCCAATGTTTATTTTTTTGCGGGTTTTTTTGGCGCCTACTTGTGTATTAAACTGGTAATACCGTAAATCCAGAGGTGAGAGAAGGACGGTATGACAATATGAAAATCTGGATACGGCCCACCCTAATTGGTAGATGGGTAAAAATTTAAAAAAGAAGACATTGAATATCTCTTTGAGCATGGTGATGTTATTAATTACACTTTGGAATGGTGTATCAATACACCCAGTCACTACGAAGACACAGACACTTCCTAACTCAGTCGCTGGAGTGGAAGGAAACCACTCAGGGATTTCACAATGAGGCCAATCAGTGGTGACTTTAAAACAGTTACAACAATATTTAGTAGTTACTCCACAATACTTACCTAAATGACAGAGTGAAAAGAAAGAAGCCTGAACAGAATACACATATTCCAAAACATGCATCCTGTTTGTAAAACTGCAAAAAATGTGGCAAAGAAATTAACTTTAGGTCCTGAATACAAAGTGTTATGTTTAGGGGCAAATTGCTTAACAAGATGGTCTTGAGTGGCCTAGTTACAGTTTTGACTTAAATCAGCTTGAAAATCTATGACAAGACATGAAAATGGCTGTCTAGCAATGATCAACAACCAACTTGAGAGAGCTTAAAGAATTTCAAAAGAATAATGGGCAAATATTGTACAATCCAGGTGTGCAAAGCTCTTAGAGACTTATCCAGAAAGACTCAACTGTTATCGCTGCCAAAGGTGATTCTATTCTAGGTATTGACTCAGGGGTGTGAATACTTACAGTGGGGCAAAAAAGTATTTAGTCAGCCACCAATTGTGCAAGTTCTCCCACTTAAAAAGATGAGAGAGGCCTGTAATTTTCATCATAGGTACACTTCAACTAAATCCAGAAAATCACATTGTAGGATTTTTTATGAATTTATTTGCAAATTATGGTGGAAAATAAGTGTACCTATGATGAAAATTACAGGCCTCTCTCATCTTTTTAAGTGGGAGAACTTGCACAATTGGTGGCTGACTAAATACTTTTTTGCCCCACTGTACGTAAATGAGATATTTCTATATTTCATTTTCAATACATTTGCAAAACTTTCTAAAAACATGTTTTCACTTTGTCATTATGGAATATTTTGTGTAGATGTGTGAGATACCGACCCCCGCAACGAGTCCAGGGCCCGCAATGAGGGTGCCCAGTCCGGGGCCAGCAGCGAGGGTCCCCAGTTCGGGGCCATCAGAGAGGGTCCCAGTCCGGGGTCGGCGGCAATGGTCCCCACACCAGAGGCGCCACCAAAGTGGGGTGAGCCAGAGGTGGGGCGGGGTCTATTTCCCGCACCAGAGCCGCCACCGCGGATAGATGCCCACCCAGATCCTCCCCTATATGTTCAGGTTTTGCGGCCGGATTCCGCACCTTTGGGGGGCGGTACTGTCACGTCCTGACCGTAGAGAGCTTTGTATGTCTCTATTTTGGGTTGGTCAGGGTGTGATTTGGGTGGGCATTCTATGTTCTATTTTCTATGTTTTTGTATTCTTTGTTTTGGCCGAGTATGGTTCTCAATCAGGGACAGCTGTCTTTCGTTGTCTCTGATTGGGAATCATACTTAGGCAGCCTTCTTTCCCTGTTGTTTTGTGGGTAGTTAACTTTGTTAGAGGCATCATAGCCCTGTTAAGCGTCACGGTTGTGGTTTGTTTTTTGTTTGTTGTTTTGTTTTTTGTTTGTTGTTTTGTTGGCGACATTTTCTATAAATAAAAGGAATATGTACGCTCACAACGCTGCACTTTGGTCCACTTCTTTCGATGGCCGTGACAATGCCACCAGGAAAGCTCTCTTACATATTCTCTTTTTAGTATATAGCCATGACTGTATGGTCAATCAGGAACTCCATGCTTCTTTTTAAGCCTTCTTAGACATAACCTACCCAGGGGAATACTGGTAACAGAGTTATTTGCCATCACTTCACCCAACCTCTTTATATTCTGTGAACTTCTGGGCCCATTTTTACAAGGTATCCAAAGAATATGAGTACTGATCTAGGATCACTTTTTCCATTCATGAAAAATAAGACGGGGGGGGGGGGGGGGGGGGCATATCAAGCGTCTCAAAGGAGGAATTAGCGTTTTTACAGTTAGTCTAAATTCTGTATTTCTTACTGGATATATACATATGGACGAAATAAAGACATCCTCTCTTGTAGTACAATATATCTGAGGCTCAATTTCATAAGAAACATGCTACCGAAGGGGTTCATAACATTTCAGCCGACTCTGTGCCCTGAACGAGTACCTGAAGAAACTTTGCAACGACAGGGATGTCTCTTTTTGCACCAACTTTGAATTGCCGTGGGAGCAACCAGCACTTTTTTTTTAGAAGAGACGGGATTCACCCTAACCGCAGGGGTTCCCGCATTATTTCCAGAAACATCGCAAACGGTTTTAGAGACTTGACGGACAGGGTCTGGTAGTGGTCCAGTTCTCCCTGTCAGAATAAGCAAAAGAGGACTTGGAAACCATATCAACTCCTGTACAAATGGCAGTATGGCTACTGTGTGCAACCTCATTTATGTTCCTTTAACCCCGCCTTCTAGTGAGTTTATACAAACTGTTATCTCCGACCATTCTGATAGATTGGAGACTGTAAGAAAATGTGGTTGTAATAATTTGGTTGTTATTCCATTGGTTACCTTGAGGCAGATGCCCCAGGGGCAGAGTGGCCCACACTCATTGAATATCGATCTTTTAAATGTTAGAGCAATCACAAGTAAAACCTTTCTCGTGATTGACCTCATTACTGAGCGTTAAAATGATTGCATGTTTCTCACTGAAACATAGCTGTCATCAGACTGTAGTGCCGATCTTATTGAAGCCTCCCCCTCGGACTACAGCTTTTTATACTCTATCAGAAAATGGAAAAAGGGTGAGGGGACAGCCTCTATGTTTACTAATGCTCTCAGCTGTAAGGACATTTCGTTTGGCGACTATACAGGGTTTTTGAGCATCATGCTATACTGTTTAAATGTCAGCCACCTTTATAGGCTATTGGCTATTGTCCTTGAGAACTGTGATTAGATCATTGTGCTGGGCGATTTTAATATTCATGTTGACATAGAGACTGACTCCAAGGCCAATGACTTTATGAATCTTTTGAGCTCTATGGACTTTATCCAACATGTCACTGGGCACACCCATAAGCACAGCCATACTCTGGACCTGGTTATTACCAAGGAGCTTTCTATTGACACATTCTCTATTGTTGATGTTGCTTTATCTGATCACCACTGTGGATGTTTTACTACCTTGTTGCCCATAGCACAGGGTAATACTGAACGCATTATTAAGAAACACTATCTTACCTCTGAAGATGCTACAGATTTGATTGAGTGTATGAACAATACTCCACCACCTATTCTGCCGTCCTCTTGTGATGATTTAGTTGATAACGTTAATAGCAAATTAATGGCAACCATTGATGCCATAGCTCCAGTGAGGTTTAGAAAGGCCACATCCAAACAGAGAGCCCCTTGGATGAGTGAGGAAACGTATAAATGAAAGAGAAATTGCTGAAAGGCAGAGCGGAAGCGGAGAAAGTCAAAGTTGAACGTCCATTTTGATATTCTGAGAGATATTCTGAGAGAGCAACTTGGCATACATAACAGGGCAATTATGAATGCCAGACCGACTCCTTTTTCTAATTTGATCATTAATAATCAGAATAACTAGACAGTGCTCTTCTCGACCATTGATGGCCTGATAAATCCTACACCCGCAGCATATTTCAGAGCTAAGACAACCAACATTAGGCTGGGTATCAGTCAAGAAGACCCTGATGAGAAGGAAGTTTGATGGTATGTGCCCTAGCCTACCACACAAAGGCACTATGGATTGATTTTCCCTGGTTGACACAGACATGCTCAGAAAAGTGTTATCACAACTTCAGCCTTCGACCTGCTCTTCTCCATCCTATCCCCACCACCTTCTTCAAAACAGTATTTAACTGCATATCTGAAGAAGTGCATTCTATTGTTAAACACTCTCTGTTCACAGGCTCTTTGCCCGCTGCACTAAAAACTGCTACGGTGAAACCCCTTCTGAAGAAAAGTGATCTAGATTTGCTCAGCTCTCAGCAATTTTCGGCCAATCTCCAACCTTTCATTCTTAAGCAAAATTCTGGAGGGATTGGTGTTCAAACAACTAAACTACTATAAGTGCCAACTGTACTTTTGAAAAATTCCAATCTGGTTTTCGTGCCCACTACAGCACAGAGACAGCCTTATTTAAAGTGGTAAATGATCTTAGAGTCAACACAGATGCCAAACAGCTCTCTGTCCTTGCACTCGTAGATTTAAGTGCTGCATTCGACAACGTTGACATTGATGTCCTTCTGGACAGACTTTAGAGGTTGGTTGGCCTCTCCGGTACAGTTCTAAAATGTTTTAGGACCTATTAAACAGATTGAGAGTTTTTTGTCACCCTTGGTGAACATATCACATGTGGCGTTCCACAAGGTTCGATTTTTGGGTCTGGTACTGTTCAGTTTATATACAGTACCAGTCAAACGTTTGGACACACCTACCCCTTTTTCTACATTGTAGAATAATAGTGAATGCATTTCAATTAACAAGTGTGCCTTGTTAAATGTTCATATGTGGAATTTCTATCCTTCTTAATGTGTATGACCAAGATCAGTTGTGTTGTGACATGGTAGGGGTGGTATACAGAAGATAGCCCTATTTGGTAAGATACCAAGTCCATATTATGGCAAGCACAGCTCAAATAATTAAAGAGAAATGACAGTTTATCATTACTTTAAGACATGAAGGTCAGTCAATCCGGAAAATGTCAAGAACTTTGAAAGCTTTGTCCGGCGCAGTCGCAAAAACCATCAAGCGCTATGATGAAACTGGCTCTCATGAAGACCGCCACATCAAAGGAAGACACAGTTACCTTTGCTGCAGAGGATAAGTTTATAAGAGTTAACAGCCTCACAAAATGCAGCACAAATAAATGCTTCACAGAGTTCAGAGGAGACTGCGTGAATCAGGCCTTCATGGTCGAATTGCTGCAAAGAAACCACTACTAAAGGACACCAATAAGAAGAAGAGACTTGCTTGGGCAAAGAAACACGAGCAATGGACATTAGACCGGTGGAAATCTGTCCTTTGGTCTGATGAGTCCAAATTTGTGATTTTTGGTTCCAACCACTGTGTCTTTGTGAGATGCAGAATAGGCGAACGGATGATCTCCGCATGTGTGGTTCCCATCGTCAAACATGGAGGAGGTGTGATGGTGTGGGGGTGCTTTGCTGGTGACACTGTCTGTGATTTATTCAAGGCACACTTAACCAGCATGGCTACCACAGCATTCTGCATTGCTATGCCATCCCATCTGGTTTGGGCTTAGTGCCACTATTACCTAACACACCTCCAGACTTTGTAAGGGCTATTTGACCAAGAAGAAAGTGATGCAGTGCTGCATCAGATGACCTGGCCTCCACAATCACCCGACCTCAACCCAATTGAGATGGTTTGGGAAGAGTACGACCAGTACGACCACAGAGTGAAGCCAAAAGCAGCCATCAAGTGTTCAGTATATGTGGGAACTCCTTCAAGTTGGAAAAGCTTGGAAAAGCATTCCAGGTGAAGCTGGTTGAGAGAATACCAAGAGTGTGCAAAGCTGTGATCAAGGCAAATGGTGACAACTTTGAAGAATCTAAAATATATTTTGATTTATTTAACACTTTTTTTGGTTACTAAATGATTCCATATGTATTATTTCATAGTTTTGATGTCTTCACAATTATTCTAAAATGTTAAAAAAATATATAAAAAAATAAAGAAAAACCCTGGAATGAGTAGGTGTGTCCAAACTTTTGACTGGTAGTGTATGTTACCCCTTGGCAGCGTTATCAGAAATCACAGCATTGATTTTCACTGCCATGCAGACGATACACAACTTTACATGTCACCAGAGGATTTTTAGGTCCACGGATCAATTATGAGACGGTATTAGTGATTTAAATACTTGGATAGCTCACAACTTCCTCCAGCTAAAACAAGACAAGACCGAGGTACTTACTGTCGGAGCCAAAACACAGAGAGAGAATGAGCTGCACATTTTAATTGACGGGCAGTAAAGATAACACACCAGGTTTTTTAAAAAAACTAGGTGTTATTTTAGATTCGGAACAC
>NC_034196.2:8306296-8316296 GCF_002021735.2 Oncorhynchus kisutch
CTGCAGAGAGCGTATTACAAGTCGAGAAATGGACAGAGACGGGCCTGTGTGGGAAGTGCCTTAGAGACGATAAATAAATACATGGTGTGACTTTACGTGACTTCCACGCCTCCTCTCCTGTCCCCCATCAGAACTAAAGGTGAAAGAGCTGGAGAGGGGAGAAATACCTGGCTCTCGGCATCCCTCATATTGCTTTCCCTTAAAAGGGTAGCAGACCTGGGTCAAATCGAGTTTGCACGGTTTGGAGTCACTTAGGACTATTTTCATAGGTTCCATTTCACACCGGGCAAACTAACTCAAGCTCAGCTGAACTATTTTGGAAGTGTGAGACCGATATATCTGACCCAGGTCTGACGGATTGAGCCCTGTGCTTTGGACTCAGTTCAATCCTGAGAGACGATATTCCAAAGGTCAGCCCATGCTACTCATGTGTTGAAGGACAACTTACGCCTGGTCACGTTCACCTATCCGGACCCTCAACAGAGAGGCGGCTGACGTCAGGTTCCCAGGAACCACCAGTTACAGGAAATCAGCTCAAACTGAACCTCAGAGAGGAGAGCGTCACAAGGAGCAGGGATTTGTAGACACAACAAAAACAACAACAACAACGCTTTGTCTGACAGGAAGTTTGAAATCAAACAACTTCTTCTGTTTCTGCAATTTATCCATCTTATCTCCTTGCTCTTACAACAGCGGGAGGGGGGAGAGAGAGAGAGAAAGAGAGAGAGAGAGAGAGAGAGAGAGGAGAGAGAGGAGAGAGAGAGAGAGAGAGAGAGAGAGAAAGAGAAAGATAGAATCCCAGTCAGACTCTCGTCTGGAGTGAATAAAATTGTATAAGTGAATGCGTGTAACAAGGACAGCGCTGCACAACCCTGCATTAGATTTCCCATTAAACCTCTATGGTTCCCCCTCCGGGCGCTCCACTTCAAAGGCTTTTTACTGGATAACTGTGTTACGGTGGAGGAGAAGAGGAGCAGCGTCACGAAGAAGAGTTACGGCCCTGAGCCCAGGTTCTGACCCCACGGGTCAGTAAATAAAGTCCAGGCCCCGCTGGTCTCCACTGGTCTTTGCTGCTGCTAGACGCGATAGATGAAATAAAGCTGCAAACTGTCACTCTGAGTCTGCACTGTCTCGCTGCACCACTCCCAGCTGCTTTCAATAAGCCCCCCCCCCCCCCCCCCCCCCCCTAACCTCTCACTACCCCCACCCCCACCCCCCCACATAAAACCTCCACTCCCTCCTCTCTGGCTTCCCCACCGTTCCCGTTCAGAGCCGGCTGAAAGGTCAGAAGGAGAACCGGGTATGGATGGACATGTGACCCTGGTCCGGCAGATTCATGCTAACAGAGAGGATGCGGGAGGGTTGGCGAAGGGTTAAAGAGAGCAGGGGATCAGGGAGGCCCGCCAGTAACTTAGACGTCACTTAGCCGTTTTTCCTCACCTCCTCACCTTGCGACGGAACTGGGGTTCGGGACGAGCAACGCGATGAAGGAGTGTTCCGGGGGGGGGGGGGGGGGGGGGTTAGTGGCAGTTTGGTTGGAAGTGACGTTCTCAATGTTATTACTCATATAACTTCGCTTGACACTTTGTGTCCGCCCCCCCTGTGTGGCCGCGAAACAAACGTCTTCCCTGTTTCACGCTGAGATCTGACCTCTGTGACGTCATCGCCCTTTCCGGGGCCAAAAGGTATCTCCTGCCCTTCCCGGTGACTCCGACGTTCTGAGAGTCCGCTAGAAACGACCGCTTAAATATTTCACTTCCGTTCAAAAACAACAACAACAACAATAAAAAACCATATTTTATGTTATTCCACGGGAGCAAACGTGTGGCCAAACTGCCCGCCATTCTGTCCTTTCCTTTCAGTGCAAGCAACAGTCCAACTTTTCCACAGGGCTGTTTGTTCCTATTAGAACCCACTACAGCTGTAGGGTAAGAGGACTGGTGGAAAGAGTAGCAGGACACAAACAAACCACCGCAACCGTAATAGTGACTGTAAAGTGCTGCTGTGCCTCTCTTCCTCCTACACATCTTTTAGTTGTCCTCTTTAGTCTTTAATGGCACTAAAGCAGGGCCTGCTCTGCTCTGTGTGTCTCTACAGGGTAACCGTATCCCAAAGACGTCCCCTAACAGTACATCACCTCCGAAAGCAAGCACTATCAAGTCATAGATCCTTTCATTGTTTCTATGGCTACATGGGTCCAATCAGCAAGCTCTAAACTATAGACAACTCTTTACCAGACAGCTGGCTGGCTGAGTGAAACAGACCTGACTGTCAGAATCCATAACCCTACTAGTTGAAAGACTACATTCTAGTGCTGTGGACGCAGCCGAGGCACAGAGCAGCAGAGCTGAGCCAGGCTGTGGAGGAATGCTCTCCTTTCAGAAATGGCTGTCTTTCATGCTGATCTAAAACCACAATTATGAGCTTAAGAGCCAAAATGACAGGGTTTGATTTGGGGCCCGTAGTAATCTGCTGTCAGATATTTCTTTCAATGAAACAAATAAACTCTCTTGATCTCGGCTAATGGCAGACTCTTTTTTTTGTTGTGTCCATATTGGTTCATTAATTCTTTGTGGCTTTCATTCAACATCTCCTGTGTCTGTGGCTTGGTTCAGTTCTCTCTCTGCTCGTGTCTCTTTATTTACCTTGGGTTGTTATTCTTCATGGTGGTGGTAGGGGGTAATGATTTTATTTCACAAACTGTGGTGTGTGTGTGTGTGTGTGTGTGTGTGTGTGTGTGTGTGTGTGTGTGCAAACCTCCCTCCCTCATCCATCACTTTAAGATAGGTTAGTGAGATATGCGGCACACCCATCCCAGGTGCTAAGAAAACAATTATATTTCCTTAGGATGATAAGAAGATAACACCCTTAACCCCTGACTAAAAAGATAACACCCTTAACCCCTGATTAAGAAGATAACACCCTTAACCCCTGACTAAGAAGATAACACCCTTAACCCCTGATTAAGAAGATAACACCCTTAACCCCTGACTAAGAAGATAACACCCTTAACCCCTGACTAAGAAGATAACACCCTTAACCCCTGATTAAGAAGATAACACCCTTAACCCCTGATTAAGAAGATAACACCCTTAACCCTTGACTAAGAAGATAACACCCTTAACCCCTGACTAAGAAGATAACACCCGTAACCCCTGATTAAGAAGATAACACCCTTAACCCCTGACTAAGTAGATAACACCCTTAACCCCTGACTAAGAAGATAACACCCTTAACCCCTGACTAAGAAGATAACACCCTTAACCCCTGATTAACACCCTTTGATATACAGGAGCTAATGGCAGCTTGGCACAACAGATATGCCCCTCTCCTGTTACCTGATCACTATCAGAGCCCCTGCTTCACTAGCATTATCACTAATGTTAGATGCAGGATCAACCGTTGTTGGATTCAATTAACAAAGCATTTTCCATGAACAAAGCATTGTCCTCCACTGCAGAGGAGAGAGACTGTGTGCATACCGCAGAGGAGAGAGACGGTGTGCATACCGCAGAGGAGAGAGATGGTGTGCATACCGCAGAGGAGAGAGATGGTGTGCATACCGCAGAGGAGAGAGACTGTGTGCATACAGCAGAGGAGAGAGACGGTGTGCATACTGCAGAGGAGAGAGATGGTGTGCATACCGCAGAGGAGAGAGATGGTGTGCATACCGCAGAGGAGAAAGACGGTGTGCATACCGCAGAGGAGAGAGACGGTGTGCATACCGCAGAGGAGAGAGATGGTGTGCATACCGCAGAGGAGAAAGACGGTGTGCATACCGCAGAGGAGAGAGACGGTGTGCATACCGCAGAGGAGAGAGATGGTGTGCATACCGCAGAGGAGAAAGACGGTGTGCATACCGCAGAGGAGAGAAACGGTGTGCATACGGTAGAGGAGGGAGACGGTGTGCATACCGCAGAGGAGGGAGGCGGTGTGCATACCGCAGAGGAGAAAGACGGTGTGCATACCGCAGAGGAGAGAGATGGTGTGCATACCGCAGAGGAGAAAGACGGTGTGCATACCGCAGAGGAGAGAGACGGTGTGCATACCGCAGAGGAGAGAGATGGTGTGCATACCGCAGAGGAGAAAGACGGTGTGCATACCGCAGAGGAGAGAGACGGTGTGCATACCGCAGAGGAGAGAGATGGTGTGCATACCGCAGAGGAGAAAGACGGTGTGCATACCGCAGAGGAGAGAAACGGTGTGCATACGGTAGAGGAGGGAGACGGTGTGCATACCGCAGAGGAGGGAGACGGTGTGCAAACCGCAGAGGAGGGAGACGGTGTGCATACCGCAGAGGAGGGAGACGGTGTGAATACCGCAGAGGAGACAGACGGTGTGCATACCGCAGAGGAGACAGACGGTGTGCATACCGCAGAGGAGAGACGGTGTGCATACCGCAGAGGAGAGAGACGGTGTGCATACCGCAGAGGAGAGACGGTGTGCATACCGCAGAGGAGAGAGACGGTGTGCATACCGCAGAGGCGGAGAGACGCAGGTTTCTTACCCCATATTTGCACTGTCGTGAGGAAGCTCCATACTGGAAGCGACACTGCTCGTCTGCGTCGTACACCTGCCCCGGGACCACTGTTGGGTACAGGAAGTCTCGTTTCAGAGGTTCATTGTCCAGACACGTCCCCCGACCTGAGCTGTCAAAAAAACAAACCTACAATAGGATTGTTTCTTACACACCACACCCGCAGAGCCTACCGCGCGGGTTCCCAAAGGCATCCTCCAGTCTTAATGGACTAATCAAGAGCATGATGTTAAGTTGACTCAGATGTGCTAGTGTTGGAATGTGTCATATAAGTGGAACGGCTCTGGGTGCTCAAGGAGAGGTTTGGGGAAAACCGGGCAAAGTATAGAGGGTAGCTACTAGGTACTGGTGTTCACAAGCAGCCCTCCAGGATAGAAGATCACTGGTTTGGCAACAAATTGTTTCATTTAGAGGGCATCTCTCAACCTGTATTGTACACAATTCCAGCACAGTGACTTGAAACGACTGATGGCATGACATTGGCATGAGACGCAAATAGAGTTTATGCCAACCCCGGTCACACCGTCCCACTAACACTTGTCACATCGCCGTGTACGTCTTCAGTAGCCTCTAACCCCACAACCCTATAGACGGAATGGAGAGGAAGAGGTCAAGAAAATACACGTAAAGACGAGGAACAACAAAGCAAAGAGAAGAGACCATGAAACCCAAACTGCAAGCAGTGTCTGTCTGCCTGTCTGTCTGCCAGCCTGTCTATCTGTCTGTCTGTCTGTCAGAAACTCGCTGCGCTCTGCTTATTTGGCACCGCGACTCCGCCACACGTATGGGATCCACGGAGAAGCCAATAAAACGACAGGAGGAGAGAAAGAGAGAGAAAAACTCTGAGTGGGCCGCAGGTCACCAGTCCTGAGCTGGAACTCTGTTTAGTCTGTTTTGTCATAATAGAAATATGTCTGCCGCACAAAGAACTCACTCTGAAAACACACACACACACACACACACACACACACACACACACACACACACACACGCACGCACGCACGCACGCACGCACGCACACACACACACACACACACACACACACACACACACACACAAACACACACACACACACAAACACACACACACAAACACACACACACACACACACAAAAAGACTGCAATTTTGTATTCTGTTTTAGCTACTTTTCTACTCTGCCCAAGAAAATATAAATACTAAAAGTGTGGCCAAGAAAGCAGGCAGGACAGACAGAGCAGCTTTTGTTGGGTTGGTTGTGTGTGTTTATTCTGGGTTGGTTGTGTAGCTTGTTTTAGATACGGTGGTGTTGCTGAACGGATGCTTCTCTGTTCTCTCCCCGTCTCCCTGTCCGCTCTGAGGGCAGACGACTGGCTCATACTATTACTATACTGCTATTTATTTTACCACTAATACTACTACTGGTACTATTACGAATATGGGTACTGTTACTATTATTAATACTACTATTGCTATGTCTGTTACTATGTGTATTACTAATGTACTCTTTGTGCTTTCCAGCAGTGGCAGCAGCAGTGTGCTGCGTAATGCTTCTCGTCCCTCGAAAGAATAAGACGGCTTGCTAAGTCACTATTTTAGTCACTATTTTGCAGACAGACCCAGGCTGAGAGAGAGAGAGGGGGAGAGGGAGCGGGAGGGAGAGAGGGAGAGAGAGATGGAGAGAGGGATAGAGAGAGAGGGAGGGAGAGAGAGAGAGAGCGAGAGAGAGAGACGGAGAGAGAGAGAGAGACAAAGAGAGAGAGACACAGAGAGAGAGACACAGAGAGAGAGACACAGAGAGAGAGACACAGAGAGAGAGGGAGGGATGGAGGGAGGGAGGGAGACAGAGAGAGAGCGAGAGGGAGGGAGAGATTGAGTGAAGAGAGGGGAGCTAGCGGAGGAGAGAGAGGAAGGAGGGAACAGAGTGAAACAGAGGGGGAGAGAGAACGCATCCCTCTTTTTAGGAGTGAACTAGAGATCTGTCTCCTTCTCCATCTTCATCAGATGTTGGGACAGTCCGATCCGATTAACCGTTTTAACTACAACTTTGCTCATCAGTAGGAGCTATCAAATTATTTAAAACACAAAAACACCACAATCAAAGTTAAATAATCTCCTCTGTACTTTGCAGATTGGCCAGAGGCAGCCAGGGTTGTGTGGAAGCAGCCAGGAGCCTTTGGCCCCCCACCAGATGATCAGACAGCACATCTAATAGGAAACTACACTCAACTCAGCTAAAGCATGTCCACCAACCGGAGAGGAGAGGAAGAACAATGGAGCTCAGGCCCTGGATAGTATAACATTTCACCTCTTCAATTTACCCTTTTACTCTCTATCTCCCTCTTCCTTTCTCCCACTCTCTTTTCCCCTCCTTTCTCTTTCTCCCTCCCCTTCCCCTCTCTCTCTCTCTCGCTCTTTTCCTCTGTAGTGGAATAATCCTTTTCCTTGGAGAGGTCCGTCTCACCAGAGAGAGCCTAGCTCTGGTCAGCTGAGCTCCCCTAAGACCTACCCTCCCGGCCCACTACATCAACCCACACCCCTTGCAAACCAGGTCTGGTGCAGACTCCACCGTTTATTGCTTCGGGGAGAGATCAAATAGTCTGATGTTTAAATATAGAAAAGTATTACTTGACAGAGTCGAAGCAGCTTCCTGTCCTCTAGGAAAAGCCAAGTTCGTTACACTGTCAGAGAGGAAATCTCTTCAAATCAGAAGAGGAAGCATCGCCGGATCCTAAACCCCCGCCTTGGTCAGCCGTGTTAAGACTAGATATTAACGAGATTAAATAAACATTGAAATCGTATGATTTTAAGACTTGGGGCCGAGATTCAATCTGATCACCCCTTTTCGGCTGCATTCACACTAAACACTGCATATGTCGGCTCAATCGGATTATGACTAACGTCCGGATTGTATCGAGGCCTAGATATTGCTTCAATAGAAAAGTGCACAATTCTTGGCCGGTGGCCACATTGGAGTGAACTCCATGTCGTATATCTATTGTGAATATAACTAGGCTAAAAGTTACAGAAACTATTGATTTATGGCATACTGGCAAGAGAACCACGCAGAGTAAACTGTGTCTGAACTATGTCTGCATTCATAAACCCTTCTTTAGAACCCAAACGACCAGCCACATATTGCACCAGCAACCCAGTATAGAAGCCAAGGCCGCAGCCAAAGTTGTTTACTTGGCGAGAAGAAACGTGTGGCATATCCAAAAGACTGCCGGAGGGAGAGAACCCGGGGAGGGGTAACGTCTAGTTCACAGGCAAAACCTCCCAGGACAAAAAGCAAGACATCACAAATGAAAAGGCGGAGTGGAAAAGACACAAAGACGAATTCACCCACAACAGAATTTCCGAGGAGAAGAAGAAAAGGGAACAGCACTAAACAGGGGGGGGGGGGGGGGGGGGGGGGGGGGGGGGGGGGGGGGGGGGGGGTCAGCCTCTCTGCACTTTGGTCTGAAAAGAGTGCTAGACTCTCAGGTGATTCCAACCGTGAGAAAGATGGCCAGCGTGAGCATGTCCAGAAACCGTAACCGAGGCTGTGTGTCACTGTGAGAAGTTGGTACGTGTAATGTCTACGTCTATGTGCCAATGCTACTTGGTGCTGCTAGCTAATGTCTTTCCTCGTCTCTCCTCGTCTCTCCTCGTCTCTCCTCTCCTCGTCTCTCCTCTCCTCGTCTCCCCTCTCCTCTCCTCTCTCCGTCTCTCCTCTCCTCGTCTCCTCTCTCTCCTCCTCTCCTCTCTCGTCTCTCCTCTCCTCGTCTCTCCTCTCCTCTCCTTCGCCTCTCCTCTCCTCTCCTTCTCTCTCGCCTCTCCTCTCCTCTCCTTGTCTCTCCTCTCCTCGCCTCTCCTCATCTCTCCTCGTCTCTCCCTCTCTCTCCTCTCCTCTCCTCTCCTCCCCTCGTCTCTCCTCTCCTCGTCTCTCCTCTCCTCATCTCTCCTCTCCTCTCCTCGTCACTCCTCTCTCGCCTCTCCTCTCCTCTCCTTGTCTCTCCTCTCCTCTCCTCATCTCTCCTCTCCCCATCTCTCCTCTCCTCATCTCTCCTCTCCTCATCTCTCTCCTCTCGCTCTCCTCTCCTCTCCTCTCCTCTCCTCTCCTCTCCTCTCCTCTCCTCTCCTCTCCTCTCCTCTCCTCTCGTCTCTCCTCTCGCCTCTCTCGCCTCTCCTCTCCTCTCCTCGTCTCTCCTCTCCTCGTCTCTCCTCTCCTCTCCTCGTCTCTCCTCTCCTCGTCTCTCCTCTCCTCTCCTCTCCTCTCCTCTCCTCTCCTCTCCTCTCCTCTCCTCTCCTCTCCTCTCCTCTCCTCTCCTCTCCTCTCCTCGTCTCTCCTCTCGCCTCTCCTCGCCTCTCCTCTCCTCTCCTCGTCTCTCCTCTCCTCGTCTCTCCTCTCCTCTCCTCATCTCTCCTCTCCTCGTCTCTCCTCTCCTCTCCTCGTCTCTCCTCTCCTCTCCTCTCCTCTCCTCGCCTCTCCTCTCCTCTCCTCTCCTCTCCTCGTCTCTCCTCTCCTCGCCTCTCCTCTCCTCTCCTCGTCTCTCCTCTCCTCTCCTCGTCTCTCCTCTCCTCTCCTCGTCTCTCCTCTCCTCTCCTCGTCTCTCCTCTCCTCTCCTCGTCTCTCCTCTCCTCTCCTCGTCTCTCCTCTCCTCTCCTCGTCTCTCCTCTCCTCTCCTCGTCCTCCCTCTCCTCTCCTCTCCTCTCCTCGCCTCTCCTCTCCTCTCCTCTCCTCGTCTCTCCTCTCCTCTCCTCCTCTCCTCGCCTCTCCTCTCCTCCTCCTCGTTCTTCCTCTCCTCGTCTCTCCTCTCCTCTCCTCATCTCTCCTCTCCTCGGCTCTCCCGGCTCGGATGGCTTTCACCAGAGAACACGCTCTGACAACCAGGGCCACCGTTCTCCTCCGACACACACGCATGCTGAAAACCATTCGTTGGGTTAAGAAGTTGAGGGCCTTCAAGGCCAAGCTGCTTTGTTTTCTATGGACGCTGTCTGACGAGAGGATTTGTTTAATACTTCTAAACCCAGACTCTATCTGTTATCATCTGCCGGTTCTGAGGGGCACTATTTGAAATAAATGATGAATATCCCTCTTTACAGAGGCAAGAAAACAAACCTATCTGTTATTCAAAGCACGGGGAGACAGGCGATTCTGAAGAGGAGGACGAGTGTAGGATTCTGTTTTTTTTGGTTCAGGATATGTACAAGAGTTTCAATAGGTGGTTTTTAACTGGGAATAAACTGAGATAGGCGGTGCCCCTCTTCCACTTACTCGAGGAAGCTGGTGATATAGTCCTTACTGCAGGCCGACCAGGAGAAGGGGTTGGTGTTAGCTGTGATGTGGGCCGCCATCAGCTTGGCTGCCTCGTGGCCTTTAGTCCCACATGAGTTTCCTATTCCATCATGGTTCATCCCGAAACTGTAAGACACAAAATGGAGGACAGAGAGGAGGGCAGGTAAAACACGGAGTAAGATGGAATCAAGACAGTGATCTAAGG
>NC_034196.2:8318796-8320446 GCF_002021735.2 Oncorhynchus kisutch
GGCCTGTTTTTCTAAGGCTGGCGTTTATGACATTTACCCTACTCTGGAAATAAATCAGCCGTCCTGAAACCGTGTCGCAACATTATTTTTATTTTTTTCTTCATACATCCTCTCCTTGCAGGGACTATTTTTACAACTGCCCCACAACAGAAGCAGACACGAGACATAATAAAGGAAATGGCCATCTCTGTGAACCGTAGACCAATACATCATCATTATTTACATTTATATTCAGGAGGTATGCGGACACTGTCATTAGCATGAGCAAATATGTAGAGATACAGTACAGGGTGTCTGTAGAGGGGAGCGTAGCTACACACATACAGATTTGGCAACCCGACCCAAAGCTCTGGTACTTCTTCGAGAATAGTAGACTCTCTATGTGTAGGAATATACACGACATGGCCAAAAGTAGGTGGACACCCCTTCAAAATAGTGGATTCGGCTATTTCAGCCATAGCCGGGTGTAGAAAATCGAGCACACCGCCATGCAATCTCCATAGACAAACAGTGGCAGTAGAATGGCCTTACTGAAGAGCACAGTGACTCAACGTGGCACCGTCATAGGATGGCACCTTTCCAACAAGTCAGTTGGTCAAATGTCTGCCCTGCTTCATGAAATGTGTTTCCATGGCAGAGCAGCCGCACACAAGCCTAAGATCACCATACGCAATGCCACGGGTTGGCTGGAGTGGAGTAAAGCTCGTCGTAATTGAACAGTGGAAACACGTTCTCTGGAGTGATCAATCGCTTCACCGCCTGGCAGTCTGACAGACTAATCTGGGTTTGGTGGATGCCAGGAGAATGCTACCTGCCTGAATGCAAAGTGCCAACTGTAAAGTTGGTGGAGGAGGAATAATGGTCTGGGGGCTGTTTTTCATGGTTGGGCTAGGCCCTTAGTTCCAGTGAAGGGAAATCTTAACGCTACAGCATACAATGATATTCTAGACCATTCTGTACTTCGAACTTTGTGGCAACAGTTTGGGGAAGGTCCTTTCCTGTTTCATCATGACAATGCCCCGTTCACAAAGAGAGGTTCATACATGTACTGTTATGGACTGGCCACCCCTCAGCCTGGTTCCTCTCCACCCAGCACAGCCGCAGCAATGTTCCAACATCTAGTGGAAAGCCTTCCCAGAAGAGTGGAGGCTGTTATAGCCTATTATTTTGGAATGAGGTGTTCGACGAGCGGGTGTCCACATACTTTTGGACGTGTATTGTATGCATGTATGTATTATTATTATACACAGGTGTAGTTAAATATGTTGTTGTGAGAATATTGTCATCCGGCTGAACATTATTTGGGGACATACAAATGGTTTTAAAAGCCTTGGTGTGGAGGGGATAAGAGAAAGGCCTGAAAGGTTTAACAGTGTTTAGTAAAGCCTTGCCGAGGATTCTGAGTAAATGTGAGCAAACTCACTTGTGGCCAATCTCGTGAGCGATGGTGAAAGCAGAACCCAGGCCGATGTCTTCATTGATGCTGCAACTTCTCTCCGGCTCACACATCCCAGCTACTGGATTGCCAAGGCCTGGCAACACATACACAGAGAGATTAGGAGAGAGAGAAAGAGAGAGAGCAGGAGAAAGAGAGAGAGGAGGAGAGAGAGAGGTGAGAGAGAGAGGAAGAGAGAGAGAGAGAGAGAGAGA
>NC_034196.2:8320546-8361426 GCF_002021735.2 Oncorhynchus kisutch
AGAAGAAACATGAGGATTCTTCTGTCAGGCGCTCTGTGCTTCTATTCTGCTCTACTCTCGTCTCCTCTATTCTATGTTCATCTATTCTATTTGATTCTATTCTCAGCACCTTTGATGTCAAAACCAGGCATCTCAGGCAGTTACCTGCAGTATTTGACCTTAGTTGTTATACAGCAACAAGTCTTTGAATGGTTTAGTCATATCATGAAGGTTTGTCCTTCTATAAAAGCACATGCAGACAGACAGACAGACAGGCAGGCAGACAGACAGGCAGACAGGCAGACAGGCAGACAGGCAGGCAGGCAGGCAGGCAGGCAGGCAGGCAGGCAGGCAGGCAGGCAGGCAGGCAGGCAGGGCAGGCAGGCAGGCAGGCAGGCAGGCAGGCAGGCAGGCAGACAGGAAGCAACACAGTGTTTAAAGTCCAATAAGACCCTGCTGTGTCCCTGTTGTAACCCTCGCCCTCAGTCCGCCCGCCCGCCCGTCCGTCCTCCTATCTATCTGTACATCTCTCTCTCTCTCTCTCTCTCTCTCTGATACAATGCTAATCCAATCCAGCGCAGGAAAATAGTTCCATACAGTCAGCCTCAGCGCTTTACAGAGCACACATCATACATTATAATGAGTGATCCAATCATTCCTAAAGCTTTAATCTATTAAAAACCCAAGGACACTGCAAATTACATTTCATTTTGCCCCCCCCCCTCCCTCCATCTGTTTCCCCTCCACCCCCTTATCCCGGTGGACCGGTTCCAAACCCATGAGGTACGGTCTCGAGGACAAGCAGACTCCACCTCGTTTAGGACATCTATTTATTTAGATTTACTTCCTTTAATTTCCCCCTGAGTTTCTCAAACACCACGGGCCACGTTCCAAACGAGACACCGCATCCTCGATGACGTGGCCAGAGCCTAATAAAGCAACAACAGCGAGGGATGGAGAGGTCGCTCTGTATAGCACGGTGCCTAGAGGGAGGAGCTGGACGTGGACCATACATAACCTCAAGGATAATGAGCGGAATGACTCTGTCTGGGGAGAATGTCTCCTCTCTTCCTGATGGGCCCACAATGGCAAGAGAGCCATAAGAACAGAACAGAACAGAAGAGAGAGAGAGAGAGAGAGAGAGAGAGAGAGAGAGAGAGAGAGAGAAAGAGAGAGAGATAGACATTCAGACAAGGGGAACGAAGGAGAGGTCACAATCATGATTCATGCCTAGAAGGACGACCCATCCGAACAGACTCCATCCACCTCAAGGATAATGTCTCCTCCTTATGTCCCGATTGACCGCAACCAGCCCGCAACCACAGGAGGCCAACACCAGGACGACCGCTACCGTCAAGACCGCTACCATGACATCATCGTTTCTGTGCACTCGTGGTGACCTCAGTCTGCCCTCAGCAAAGTGAACCAACCCCCGCACGGCACGCTTAGAAGCTTCTTTTCATTTGACTTCCATGGAACTTTTATTGTACCAGGCAAGTCAATTAATAACAAATTCTTATTCAGGATGACGGCCTGGCAGAAGTTGAGTTTGGGAGTACAGTACGCCGTGCATTTGTGTTGTCGGCTGTATACACTTCACGACGGACTTGAGAGAGAGTGAGTGAGAGAGGCTCAAACGCAACACACAGAGACAGCCTCCAGAGGCAGTTCCCACATGTTTTAAATGAGGGGGTATAGATAGTACTACGATAAAGAGCGTGGCCTAGGGCATCCCTCGTCATCATCTCATAAAACACTTTTATTTAACCTGATCTTTTCTTCATTAGCCATAAATGTAATAGCCACACATACAGTAAAGCTGTGCGTTGCTAATGCAAACAGTCTTAAAATCGCTGGGCTCTCTCTTGAAGGTGGATTCCACCTGGGAACGGGGAATGTTCTAGCACACGCGGTGGTAAATGAAAGCTTCTCGAGGTCCATCATGAACTATTTATACTCTAATGTTCTAATGTTCTCTAATGTTACCATCCTTCAGCCCAGCTCGTCACCAACACACACATCTTGTTGTCCCATTAAACATAGGCCCCACCAAAGTTCTGATTCTCATTCTCTCTCTCTCTCTCTCTCTCCTCCACCCTTCCTCTCTTTCTCTCGCTCTCTATCTCTCCTTTTCCCCCCTCTCTCTCCTTTCTCTCTCTTTCCTCCATCTCTCTCTCTCCTCTCTCTCTCTCCTCCCCCCTCACTCCCTCCCACCCTTTCTCTCTCTCTCTCTCTCTCTCCCTCCCTTTCTCTCTCCCTCCCTCTCTCGGTCCTCTCTCTCTCTCCTCCCCCCTCTCTCTCTCTCTCTCTCTCTCTCTCGCTCCTCTCTCTCTCTCCTCACCCCCCTTCTCTCTCTCTCTCTCTCTCTCTCTCTCTCTCTCTCTCACTCTCTCGCTCTCACTCTCTCGCTCTCTCTCTCTCACACACTCTCTCTCTCTCGCTCTCACTCTCTCTCTCTCTCTATCACTCTCAATCTCTCTCTCTCTCTCCCTCTCCCTCTCCCTCTCTCTCTCTCTCTCTCTCTCTCTCTCTCTCCTCACCCCCCTCTCTCTCTCTCTCTCCTCACCCCCCCCCCCCTCTCTCTCTCTCTCTCTCTCTCTCCTCACCCCCCCCCCCCCCCCTCTCTCTCTCTCTATCTCTCTCTCTCCCCTCACCCCCCCCCCTCTCTCTCTCTCTCGTAAGATGTTGTACTGGGTCTATAATGCAAACCCACAGTCACTGAACTTCACTGAACCCTGTAAGCAGCCTGCAGCATGTATATACAACACAATGCTTTAGTGAAAGCATAGCAGCTAGTGTTGGTTTAGCATCAGACAGACGGTGGAAAGCCCTATAGCAGCAGAAGGCTGAGGTGATGTAACTTTGGCAGTACAGACCTGCCCTCCGATAATTACCAGCACAACAGACAGACAGGTGGCTGGGAACAGCACTCCCGAAAACCCCTTCAGTAGCCTGCTAGCATCAGAATCCAAGCAAAACTTCAAACGCTGCTTCTAAGGCGACCAACTATTACTTTCAGTAGCAATAGAGGACCTTACCTACTACAGTATCTCCTATTGACGGCTCACCAAACAGCTTAAGTCAACTAGCACTAGGCGAACATTAGTCCACAGCCAGGCAGGAAGAGTCAAAAGCAGGGTTTTAGCCCATGTCAATCACACTACGGTCAACAATAATGCCAGTAGCAGTTATGACAGTGTTTTTGCCGCAACACGGTTGCCAGCCATAAATCTTAGTGTGCCTGAAAGACCATCGCTTCCCGTTGTATGAGTAGTGGCCTGGCAGTGTGTTTCAACGCTACTGTTCTGGCTGTGAAACGCAGACGCAGCACGAAGTGGGAAGGTGGAAGGACTGCTAAAGCGTTTAAGTAAACACACGCACAAAAGACATATGGCGAGGTCAATTACTGCACACTTCTACCGCCGAACGAACCATCATCGAAAATCCAATCATATGTTTTTTGCCACTTGCGCCAAATACAACAGGTGTAGTAGACCTTACAGTGAAATGCTGAATACAACAGGTGTAGTAGACCTTACAGTGAAATGCTGAATACAACAGGTGTAGTAGACCTTACAGTGAAATGCTGAATACAACAGGTGTAGTAGACCTTACAGTGAAATGCTGAATACAACAGGTGTAGTAGACCTTACAGTGAAATGCTGAATACAACAGGTGTAGTAGACCTTACAGTGAAATGCTGAATACAACAGGTGTAGTAGACCTTACAGTGAAATGCTGAATACAACAGGTGTAGTAGACCTTACAGTGAAATGCTGAATACAACAGGTGTAGTAGACCTTACAGTGAAATGCTGAAAACAACAGGTGTAGTAGACCTTACAGTGAAATGCTGAAAACAACAGGTGTAGTAGACCTTACAGTGAAATGCTGAATACAACAGGTGTAGTAGACCTTACCGTGAAATGCTGAATACAACAGGTGTAGTAGACCTTACAGTGAAATGCTGAATACAACAGGTGTAGTAGACCTTACCGTGAAATGCTGAATACAACAGGTGTAGTAGACCTTACAGTGAAATGCTGAATACAACAGGTGTAGTAGATCTTACAGTGAAATGCTGAATCCAACAGGTGTAGTAGACCTTACAGTGAAATGCTTACTCACAAAGCCCTTAACCAACAACCCAGAGTTGTTTCAAAAGTAAGTACGAAAACTGTGCCTCTTAGACTAAAGGAAAAATGGTAACACAATAAAAATAACATTAACAATAACGAGGCTATGTACAGGGGTATCGGTAACGAGGCTATGTACAGGGGTATCGGTAACGAGGCTATGTACAGGGGTATCGGTAACGAGGCTATGTACAGGGGTATCGGTAACGAGGCTATGTACAGGGGTATCGGTAACGAGTCAATGTGCAGGGGTATCGGTAACGAGGCTATGTACAGGGGTATCGGTAACGAGGCTATGTACAGGGGTATCGGTAACGAGGCTATGTACAGGGGTATCGGTAACGAGTCAATGTGCAGGGGTACCGGTAACGAGGCTATGTACAGGGGTATCGGTAACGAGGCTATGTACAGGGGTATCGGTAACGAGGCTATGTACAGGGGTATCGGTAACGAGGCTATGTACAGGGGTATCGGTAACGAGGCTATGTACAGGGGTATCGGAAACAAGTCAATGTGCAGGGGTATCGGTAACGAGGCTATGTGCAGGGGTATCGGTAACGAGGCTATGTGCAGGGGTATCGGTAATGAGGCTATGTGCAGGGGTATCGGTAACGAGGCTATGTGCAGGGGTATCGGTAACGAGGCTATGTACAGGGGTATCGGTAACGAGGCTATGTGCAGGGGTATCGGTAACGAGGCTATGTGCAGGGGTATCGGTAACGAGGCTATGTACAGGGGTATCGGTAACGAGGCTATGTGCAGGGGTATCGGTAACGAGGCTATGTGCAGGGGTATCGGTAACGAGGCTATGTTCAGGGGTATCGGTAACGAGGCTATGTACAGGGGTATCGGTAACGAGGCTATGTACAGGGGTATCGGTAACGAGCCTATGTACAGGGGTATCGGTAACGAGGCTATGTGCAGGGGTGCGAGGTAGTTGAGGTAGTTGAGGTAATACAGTACATGCATGTGGGTTAGGGGTTAAATGACTATGCACAGATAATAAACAGAAAGTCTGTATTTATTTCATCCCAGGCCCCGTCCCCACTGGAGGCCTTTTGGTTGGCCGTCATTGTAAATAAGGATTTGTTCTGAACTGACTTGCCTCGTTAAATAAAAGTTCAATAAAATACCATGTAAAAAATAAAACAGCAGCATGTGAGAAGAGTGTGAATGTGTGTGTGTGTGTGTGTGTGTGTGTGTGTGTGTGTGTGTGTGTGTGTGTGTGTGTGTGTGTGTGTGTGTGTGTGTGTGTGTGTGTGTGTGTGTGTGTGTGTGTGTGTGTGTGTGTTTTGTGTGTGTGTGTTGGAATGTTAGTGTAGTATGTGGGTCTGTGGTTAGAGTCCAGTGAGTGTACATCAAGTCTGCGCAAGAGAGTCAGTGCAAAACATAATAATGGGTAAGAGGAAAATAAGTATGTGTGTGCGTGCATGTGTGTGTGTCTGTGTAGGTACGTGAGAGTGGAGGTGGAGAATCTACCGTGTGATGAGGACAGCGTTGTCATGGTGAGCCATGCCGTTCTCCGGGATGCTGTTCCCGTCTCCTTGGTGACTGAGGATGGACTTCTGCCACTTACAGAAGCTGTCTAGAGACTTGTCTGCATGGTGGTTGATCTCCAGGTTGGGCTGGATAGAACATACAGCACACATTACAACACAGTATGAACACATCCACAACCCTGAACAGTCTGAACACATCCACAACCCTGAACAGTCTGAATACATCCACAACCCTGAACATTATGAATACATCCACAACCCTGAACAGTCTGAACACATCCACAACCCTAAACATTCGGAAAACATCAACAACCCTGAACAGTCTGAACACATCCACAACCCTGAACATTCTGAACACATCCACAACCCTGAACAGTCTGAACACATCCACAACGCTGAACAGTCTGAACACATTTAAAACCCTGAACCGTCTGAACACATCCAAAACCCTGAACCGTCTGAATACATCCACAACCCTGAACAGTCTGAACACATCCACAACCCTGAACAGTCTGAACACATTTAAAACCCTGAACCGTCTGAACAGATCCACAACCATGAACCACCTGAATACATCCACAACCCTGAACAGTCTGAATACATCCACAACCCTGAACAGTCTGAACAGATCCACAACCCTGAACATTCTGAATACGTCCACAACCCTGAACAGTCTGAACACATCCACAACCCTGAACAGTCTGAATACATCCACAACCCTGAACAGTCTGAACACATCCACAACCCTGAACAGTCTGAATACATCCACAACCCTGAACAGTCTGAACACATCAACAACCCTGAACATTCTGAATAGGTCCACAACCCTGAACAGTCTGAACACATTCACAAACCTGAACAGTCTGAACACATCCACAACCCTGAACAGTCTGAATATATCCACAACACTGAACAGTCTGAACAAATCCACCTCCCTGAACAGTCTGAATACATCCACAACCCTGAACAGTCTGAACACATCCATAACCCTGAACAGTCTGAACACATCCACAACCCTGAACAGTCTGAACACATTTACAACCCTGAACATTCTGAATATATCCACAACCCTGAACACATTCACAACCCTGAACCATCTGAACACATCCACAACCCTGAAAATTCTGAATACGTCCACAACCCTGAACAGTCTGAACACATCCACAACCCTGAACAGTCTGAACACATTCACAACCCTGAACTTGCTGAATAGGTCCACAACCCTGAACAGTCTGAACACATTCACAAACCTGAACAGTCTGAACACATCCACAACCCTGAACAGTCGGAACACATTTACAACCCTGAACAGTCTGAATACATCCACAACCCTGAACAGTCTGAACACATCATCAACCCTGAACATTCTGAAAACGTCCACAACCCTGAACAGTCTGAACACATCAACAACCCTGAACATTCTGAATACATCCACAAACCTGAACAGTCTGAACACATCCACAACCCTGAACATTCTGAACACATCCACAACCCTGAACAGTCTGGACACATTCACAACCCTAAACATTCTGAATATATCCACAAACCTGAACACATCCACAACCCTGAACATTCTGAATACATCCACAACCCTAAACATTCTGAATACATCCACAACCTTGAACATTCTGAACACATCCACAACCCTGAACAGTCTGAATACATCCACAACTCTGAACAGTCTGAACACATCCACAACCCTGAACAGTCAGAACACATTTAAAACCCTGAACCATCTGAATACATCCACAAAACCTGAACAGTCTGAACACATCCACAACCCTGAAGAGTCTGAACACATCCAAAACCCTGAACAGTCTGAACACATCCACAACCCTGAACAGTCTGAACACATTCACAACCCTGAACATTCTGAATATATCCACAACCCTGAACATTCTGAATACGTCCACAACCCTGAACAGTCTGAACACATCCACAACCCTGAACAGTCTGAATACATCCACAACCCTGAACAGTCTGAACACATCCACAACCCTGAACAGTCTGAACACATCCACAACCCTGAACAGGCTGAACACATCAACAACCCTGAACATTCTGAATAGGTCCACAACCCTGAACAGTCTGAACACATTCACAAACCTGAACAGTCTGAACACATCCACAACCCTGAACAGTCTGAATACATCCACAACACTGAACAGTCTGAACACATCCACAACCCTGAACAGTCTGAATACATCCACAACCCTGAACAGTCTGAACACATCAACAACCCTGAACTTGCTGAATAGGTCCACAACCCTGAACAGTCTGAACACATTCACAAACATGAACAGTCTGAACACATCCACAACCCTGAACAGTCTGAACACATTCACAAACCTGAACAGTCTGAACACATCCACAACCCTGAACAGTCGGAACACATTTACAACCCTGAACAGTCTGAATACATCCACAACCCTGAACAGTCTGAACACATCAACAACCCTGAACATTCTGAAAACGTCCACAACCCTGAACAGTCTGAACACATCCACAACCCTGAACAGTCTGAATACATCCACACCCCTGAACAGTCTGAACACATCAACAACCCTGAACTTGCTGAATAGGTCCACAACCCTGAACAGTCTGAACACATTCACAAACCTGAACAGTCTGAACACATCCACAACCCTGAACAGTCTGAACACATTCACAAACCTGAACAGCCTGAACACATCCACAACCCTGAACAGTCGGAACACAATTACAACCCTGAACAGTCTGAATACATCCACAACCCTGAACAGTCTGAACACATCAACAACCCTGAACATTCTGAAAACGTCCACAACCCTGAACAGTCTGAACACATCCACAACCCTGAACAGTCTGAATACATCCACAACCCTGAACAGTCTGAACACATCAACAACCCTGAACATTCTGAAAACGTCCACAACCCTGAACATTCTGAAAACGTCCACAACCCTGAACAGTCTGAACACATCCACAACCCTGAACATTCTGAATACATCCACAACCCTGAACAGTCTGAACACATCCACAACCCTGAACATTCTGAACACATCCACAACCCTGAACAGTCTGGACACATTCACAACCCTAAACATTCTGAATATATCCACAAACCTGAACACATCCACAACCCTGAACATTCTGAATACATCCACAACCCTAAACATTCTGAATACATCCACAACCTTGAACATTCTGAACACATCCACAACCCTGAACAGTCTGAATACATCCACAACTCTGAACAGTCTGAACACATCCACAACCCTGAACAGTCAGAACACATTTAAAACCCTGAACCATCTGAATACATCCACAAAACCTGAACAGTCTGAACACATCCACAACCCTGAAGAGTCTGAACACATCCAAAACCCTGAACAGTCTGAACACATCCACAACCCTGAACAGTCTGAACACATTCACAACCCTGAACATTCTGAATATATCCACAACCCTGAACATTCTGAATACGTCCACAACCCTGAACAGTCTGAACACATCCACAACCCTGAACAGTCTGAATACATCCACAACCCTGAACAGTCTGAACACATCCACAACCCTGAACAGTCTGAACACATCCACAACCCTGAACAGGCTGAACACATCAACAACCCTGAACATTCTGAATAGGTCCACAACCCTGAACAGTATGAACACATTCACAAACCTGAACAGTCTGAACACATCCACAACCCTGAACAGTCTGAATACATCCACAACACTGAACAGTCTGAACACATCCACAACCCTGAACAGTCTGAATACATCCACAACCCTGAACAGTCTGAACACATCAACAACCCTGAACTTGCTGAATAGGTCCACAACCCTGAACAGTCTGAACACATTCACAAACATGAACAGTCTGAACACATCCACAACCCTGAACAGTCTGAACACATTCACAAACCTGAACAGTCTGAACACATCCACAACCCTGAACAGTCGGAACACATTTACAACCCTGAACAGTCTGAATACATCCACAACCCTGAACAGTCTGAACACATTTACAACCCTGAACATTCTGAATATATCCACAACCCTGAACACATTCACAACCCTGAACCATCTGAACACATCCACAACCCTGAAAATTCTGAATACGTCCACAACCCTGAACAGTCTGAACACATCCACAACCCTGAACAGTCTGAACACATTCACAACCCTGAACTTGCTGAATAGGTCCACAACCCTGAACAGTCTGAACACATTCACAAACCTGAACAGTCTGAAAACATCCACAACCCTGAACAGTCGGAACACATTTACAACCCTGAACAGTCTGAATACATCCACAACCCTGAACAGTCTGAACACATCATCAACCCTGAACATTCTGAAAACGTCCACAACCCTGAACAGTCTGAACACATCAACAACCCTGAACATTCTGAATACATCCACAAACCTGAACAGTCTGAACACATCCACAACCCTGAACATTCTGAACACATCCACAACCCTGAACAGTCTGGACACATTCACAACCCTAAACATTCTGAATATATCCACAAACCTGAACACATCCACAACCCTGAACATTCTGAATACATCCACAACCCTAAACATTCTGAATACATCCACAACCTTGAACATTCTGAACACATCCACAACCCTGAACAGTCTGAATACATCCACAACTCTGAACAGTCTGAACACATCCACAACCCTGAACAGTCAGAACACATTTAAAACCCTGAACCATCTGAATACATCCACAAAACCTGAACAGTCTGAACACATCCACAACCCTGAAGAGTCTGAACACATCCAAAACCCTGAACAGTCTGAACACATCCACAACCCTGAACAGTCTGAACACATTCACAACCCTGAACATTCTGAATATATCCACAACCCTGAACATTCTGAATACGTCCACAACCCTGAACAGTCTGAACACATCCACAACCCTGAACAGTCTGAATACATCCACAACCCTGAACAGTCTGAACACATCCACAACCCTGAACAGTCTGAACACATCCACAACCCTGAACAGGCTGAACACATCAACAACCCTGAACATTCTGAATAGGTCCACAACCCTGAACAGTCTGAACACATTCACAAACCTGAACAGTCTGAACACATCCACAACCCTGAACAGTCTGAATACATCCACAACACTGAACAGTCTGAACACATCCACAACCCTGAACAGTCTGAATACATCCACAACCCTGAACAGTCTGAACACATCAACAACCCTGAACTTGCTGAATAGGTCCACAACCCTGAACAGTCTGAACACATTCACAAACATGAACAGTCTGAACACATCCACAACCCTGAACAGTCTGAACACATTCACAAACCTGAACAGTCTGAACACATCCACAACCCTGAACAGTCGGAACACATTTACAACCCTGAACAGTCTGAATACATCCACAACCCTGAACAGTCTGAACACATCAACAACCCTGAACATTCTGAAAACGTCCACAACCCTGAACAGTCTGAACACATCCACAACCCTGAACAGTCTGAATACATCCACACCCCTGAACAGTCTGAACACATCAACAACCCTGAACTTGCTGAATAGGTCCACAACCCTGAACAGTCTGAACACATTCACAAACCTGAACAGTCTGAACACATCCACAACCCTGAACAGTCTGAACACATTCACAAACCTGAACAGTCTGAACACATCCACAACCCTGAACAGTCGGAACACAATTACAACCCTGAACAGTCTGAATACATCCACAACCCTGAACAGTCTGAACACATCCACAACCCTGAACATTCTGAACACATCCACAACCCTGAACAGTCTGGACACATTCACAACCCTAAACATTCTGAATATATCCACAAACCTGAACACATCCACAACCCTGAACATTCTGAATACATCCACAACCCTAAACATTCTGAATACATCCACAACCTTGAACATTCTGAACACATCCACAACCCTGAACAGTCTGAATACATCCACAACTCTGAACAGTCTGAACACATCCACAACCCTGAACAGTCAGAACACATTTAAAACCCTGAACCATCTGAATACATCCACAACCCTGAACAGTCTGAACACATCAACAACCCTGAACATTCTGAATAGGTCCACAAACCCTGAACAGTCTGAACACATTCACAAACCTGAACAGTCTGAACACATCCACAACCCTGAACAGTCTGAATATATCCACAACACTGAACAGTCTGAACAAATCCACCTCCCTGAACAGTCTGAATACATCCACAACCCTGAACAGTCTGAACACATCCATAACCCTGAACAGTCTGAACACATCCACAACCCTGAACAGTCTGAACACATTTACAACCCTGAACATTCTGAATATATCCACAACCCTGAACACATTCACAACCCTGAACCATCTGAACACATCCACAACCCTGAAAATTCTGAATACGTCCACAACCCTGAACAGTCTGAACACATCCACAACCCTGAACAGTCTGAACACATTCACAACCCTGAACTTGCTGAATAGGTCCACAACCCTGAACAGTCTGAACACATTCACAAACCTGAACAGTCTGAACACATCCACAACCCTGAACAGTCGGAACACATTTACAACCCTGAACAGTCTGAATACATCCACAACCCTGAACAGTCTGAACACATCATCAACCCTGAACATTCTGAAAACGTCCACAACCCTGAACAGTCTGAACACATCAACAACCCTGAACATTCTGAATACATCCACAAACCTGAACAGTCTGAACACATCCACAACCCTGAACATTCTGAACACATCCACAACCCTGAACAGTCTGGACACATTCACAACCCTAAACATTCTGAATATATCCACAAACCTGAACACATCCACAACCCTGAACATTCTGAATACATCCACAACCCTAAACATTCTGAATACATCCACAACCTTGAACATTCTGAACACATCCACAACCCTGAACAGTCTGAATACATCCACAACTCTGAACAGTCTGAACACATCCACAACCCTGAACAGTCAGAACACATTTAAAACCCTGAACCATCTGATACATCCACAAAACCTGAACAGTCTGAACACATCCACAACCCTGAAGAGTCTGAACACATCCAAAACCCTGAACAGTCTGAACACATCCACAACCCTGAACGTCTGAACACATTCCTGAACATATATCCACAACCCTGAACATTCTGAATACGTCCACAACCCTGAACAGTCTGAACACATCCACAACCCTGAACAGTCTGAATACATCCACAACCCTGAACAGTCTGAACACATCCACAACCTGAACAGGCTGAACACATCAACAACCTGAACATTCTGAATAGGTCCACAACCCTGAACAGTCTGAACACATTCACAAACCTGAACAGTCTGAACACATCCACAAACCCTGAACAGTCTGAATACATCCACAACACTGAACAGTCTGAACACATCCACAACCCTGAACAGTCTGAATACATCCACAACCCTGAACAGTCTGAACACATCAACAACCCTGAACTTGCTGAAATAGGTCCACAACCCTGAACAGTCTGAACACATTCACAAACATGAACAGTCTGAACACATCCACAACCCTGAACAGTCTGAACACATTCACAAACCTGAACAGTCTGAACACATCCACAACCCTGAACAGTCGGAACACATTTACAACCCTGAACAGTCTGAATACATCCACAACCCTGAACAGTCTGAACACATCAACAACCCTGAACATTCTGAAAACGTCCACAACCCTGAACAGTCTGAACACATCCACAACCCTGAACAGTCTGAATACATCCACACCCCTGAACAGTCTGAACACATCAACAACCCTGAACTTGCTGAATAGGTCCACAACCCTGAACAGTCTGAACACATTCACAAACCTGAACAGTCTGAACACATCCACAACCCTGAACAGTCTGAACACATTCACAAACCTGAACAGCCTGAACACATCCACAACCCTGAACAGTCGGAACACAATTACAACCCTGAACAGTCTGAATACATCCACAACCCTGAACAGTCTGAACACATCAACAACCCTGAACATTCTGAAAACGTCCACAACCCTGAACAGTCTGAACACATCCACAACCCTGAACAGTCTGAATACATCCACAACCCTGAACAGTCTGAACACATCAACAACCCTGAACATTCTGAAAACGTCCACAACCCTGAACATTCTGAAAACGTCCACAACCCTGAACAGTCTGAACACATCCACAACCCTGAACATTCTGAATACATCCACAACCCTGAACAGTCTGAACACATCCCACAACCCTGAACATTCTGAAACACATCCACAACCCTGAACAGTCTGGACACATTCACAACCCTAAACATTCTGAATATATCCACAAACCTGAACACATCCACAACCCTGAACATTCTGAATACATCCACAACCCTAAACATTCTGAATACATCCACAACCTTGAACATTCTGAACACATCCACAACCCTGAACAGTCTGAATACATCCACAACTCTGAACAGTCTGAACACATCCACAACCCTGAACAGTCAGAACACATTTAAAACCCTGAACCATCTGAATACATCCACAAAACCTGAACAGTCTGAACACATCCACAACCCTGAAGAGTCTGAACACATCCAAAACCCTGAACAGTCTGAACACATCCACAACCCTGAACAGTCTGAACACATTCACAACCCTGAACATTCTGAATATATCCACAACCTGAACATTCTGAATACGTCCACAACCCTGAACAGTCTGAACACATCCACAACCCTGAACAGTCTGAATACATCCACAACCCTGAACAGTCTGAACACATCCACAACCCTGAACAGTCTGAACACATCCACAACCCTGAACAGGCTGAACCACATCAACAACCCTGAACATTCTGAATAGGTCCACAACCCTGAACAGTATGAACACATTCACAAACCTGAACAGTCTGAACACATCCACAACCCTGAACAGTCTGAATACATCCACAACACTGAACAGTCTGAACACATCCACAACCCTGAACAGTCTGAATACATCCACAACCCTGAACAGTCTGAACACATCAACAACCCTGAACTTGCTGAATAGGTCCACAACCCTGAACAGTCTGAACACATTCACAAACATGAACAGTCTGAACACATCCACAACCCTGAACAGTCTGAACACATTCACAAACCTGAACAGTCTGAACACATCCACAACCCTGAACAGTCGGAACACATTTACAACCCTGAACAGTCTGAATACATCCACAACCCTGAACAGTCTGAACACATTTACAACCCTGAACATTCTGAATATATCCACAACCCTGAACACATTCACAACCCTGAACCATCTGAACACATCCACAACCCTGAAAATTCTGAATACGTCCACAACCCTGAACAGTCTGAACACATCCACAACCCTGAACAGTCTGAACACATTCACAACCCTGAACTTGCTGAATAGGTCCACAACCCTGAACAGTCTGAACACATTCACAAACCTGAACAGTCTGAAAACATCCACAACCTGAACAGTCGGAACACATTTACAACCCTGAACAGTCTGAATACATCCACAACCCTGAACAGTCTGAACACATCATCAACCCTGAACATTCTGAAAACGTCCACAACCCTGAACAGTCTGAACACATCAACAACCCTGAACATTCTGAATACATCCACAAACCTGAACAGTCTGAACACATCCACAACCCTGAACATTCTGAACACATCCACAACCCTGAACAGTCTGGACACATTCACAACCCTAAACATTCTGAATATATCCACAAACCTGAACACATCCACAACCCTGAACATTCTGAATACATCCACAACCCTAAACATTCTGAATACATCCACAACCTTGAACATTCTGAACACATCCACAACCCTGAACAGTCTGAATACATCCACAACTCTGAACAGTCTGAACACATCCACAACCCTGAACAGTCAGAACACATTTAAAACCCTGAACCATCTGAATACATCCACAAAACCTGAACAGTCTGAACACAATCCACAACCCTGAAGAGTCTGAACACATCCAAAACCCTGAACAGTCTGAACACATCCACAACCCTGAACAGTCTGAACACATTCACAACCCTGAACATTCTGAATATATCCACAACCCTGAACATTCTGAATACGTCCACAACCCTGAACAGTCTGAACACATCCACAACCCTGAACAGTCTGAATACATCCACAACCCTGAACAGTCTGAACACATCCACAACCCTGAACAGTCTGAACACATCCACAACCCTGAACAGGCTGAACACATCAACAACCCTGAACATTCTGAATAGGTCCACAACCCTGAACAGTCTGAACACATTCACAAACCTGAACAGTCTGAACACATCCACAACCCTGAACAGTCTGAATACATCCACAACACTGAACAGTCTGAACACATCCACAACCCTGAACAGTCTGAATACATCCACAACCCTGAACAGTCTGAACACATCAACAACCCTGAACTTGCTGAATAGGTCCACAACCCTGAACAGTCTGAACACATTCACAAACATGAACAGTCTGAACACATCCACAACCCTGAACAGTCTGAACACATTCACAAACCTGAACAGTCTGAACACATCCACAACCCTGAACAGTCGGAACACATTTACAACCCTGAACAGTCTGAATACATCCACAACCCTGAACAGTCTGAACACATCAACAACCCTGAACATTCTGAAAACGTCCACAACCCTGAACAGTCTGAACACATCCACAACCCTGAACAGTCTGAATACATCCACACCCCTGAACAGTCTGAACACATCAACAACACTGAACTTGCTGAATAGGTCCACAACCCTGAACAGTCTGAACACATTCACAAACCTGAACAGTCTGAACACATCCACAACCCTGAACAGTCTGAACACATTCACAAACCTGAACAGTCTGAACACATCCACAACCCTGAACAGTCGGAACACAATTACAACCCTGAACAGTCTGAATACATCCACAACCCTGAACAGTCTGAACACATCCACAACCCTGAACATTCTGAACACATCCACAACCCTGAACAGTCTGGACACATTCACAACCCTAAACATTCTGAATATATCCACAAACCTGAACACATCCACAACCCTGAACATTCTGAATACATCCACAACCCTAAACATTCTGAATACATCCACAACCTTGAACATTCTGAACACATCCACAACCCTGAACAGTCTGAATACATCCACAACTCTGAACAGTCTGAACACATCCACAACCCTGAACAGTCAGAACACATTTAAAACCCTGAACCATCTGAATACATCCACAAAACCTGAACAGTCTGAACACATCCACAACCCTGAAGAGTCTGAACACATCCAAAACCCTGAACAGTCTGAACACATCCACAACCCTGAACAGTCTGAACACATTCACAACCCTGAACATTCTGAATATATCCACAACCCTGAACATTCTGAATACGTCCACAACCCTGAACAGTCTGAACACATCCACAACCCTGAACAGTCTGAATACATCCACAACCCTGAACAGTCTGAACACATCCACAACCCTGAACAGTCTGAACACATCCACAACCCTGAACAGGCTGAACACATCAACAACCCTGAACATTCTGAATAGGTCCACAACCCTGAACAGTCTGAACACATTCACAAACCTGAACAGTCTGAACACATCCACAACCCTGAACAGTCTGAATACATCCACAACACTGAACAGTCTGAACACATCCACAACCCTGAACAGTCTGAATACATCCACAACCCTGAACAGTCTGAACACATCAACAACCCTGAACTTGCTGAATAGGTCCACAACCCTGAACAGTCTGAACACATTCACAAACATGAACAGTCTGAACACATCCACAACCCTGAACAGTCTGAACACATTCACAAACCTGAACAGTCTGAACACATCCACAACCCTGAACAGTCGGAACACATTTACAACCCTGAACAGTCAGAATACATCCACAACCCTGAACAGTCTGAACACATCAACAACCCTGAACATTCTGAAAACGTCCTCAACCCTGAACAGTCTGAACACATCCACAACCCTGAACAGTCTGAATACATCCACACCCCTGAACAGTCTGAACACATCAACAACCCTGAACTTGCTGAATAGGTCCACAACCCTGAACAGTCTGAACACATTCACAAACCTGAACAGTCTGAACACATCCACAACCCTGAACAGTCTGAACACATTCACAAACCTGAACAGTCTGAACACATCCACAACCCTGAACAGTCGGAACACAATTACAACCCTGAACAGTCTGAATACATCCACAACCCTGAACAGTCTGAACACATCAACAACCCTGAACATTCTGAAAACGTCCACAACCCTGAACAGTCTGAACACATCCACAACCCTGAACAGTCTGAATACATCCACAACCCTGAACAGTCTGAACACATCAACAACCCTGAACATTCTGAAAACGTCCACAACCCTGAACATTCTGAAAACGTCCACAACCCTGAACAGTCTGAACACATCCACAACCCTGAACATTCTGAATACATCCACAACCCTGAAAAGTCTGAACACATCCACAACCCTGAACATTCTGAACACATCCACAACCCTGAACAGTCTGGACACATTCACAACCCTAAACATTCTGAATATATCCACAAACCTGAACACATCCACAACCCTAAACATTCTGAATACATCCACAACCTTGAACATTCTGAACACATCCACAACCCTGAACATTCTGAACACATCCACAACCCTGAACATTCTGAACACATCCACAACCTTGAACATTCTGAACACATCCACAACCCTGAACAGTCTGAATACATCCACAAACCTGAACAGTCTGAACACATCCACAACCCTGAATAGTCTGAACACATCCAAAACCCTGAACAGTCTGAACACATCCACAACCCTGAACAGTCTGAACACATTTAAAACCCTGAACCGTCTGAACACATCCAAAACCCTGAACAGTCTGAATATATCCACAACCCTGAACACATTTAAAACCCTGAACCGTCTGAATACATCCACAAACCTGAACAGTCTGAACACATCCACAACCCTGAACTTGCTGAATAGGTCCACATCCCTGAACAGTCTGAACACATTCACAAACCTGAACAGTCTGAACACATCCACAACCCTGAACAGTCTGAACACATTCACAAACCTGAACAGCCTGAACACATCCACAACCCTGAACAGTCGGAACACAATTACAACCCTGAACAGTCTGAATACATCCACAACCCTGAACAGTCTGAACACATCAACAACCCTGAACATTCTGAAAACGTCCACAACCCTGAACAGTCTGAACACATCCACAACCCTGAACAGTCTGAATACATCCACAACCCTGAACAGTCTGAACACATCAACAACCCTGAACATTCTGAAAACGTCCACAACCCTGAACATTCTGAAAACGTCCACAACCCTGAACAGTCTGAACACATCCACAACCCTGAACATTCTGAATACATCCACAACCCTGAACAGTCTGAACACATCCACAACCCTGAACATTCTGAACACATCCACAACCCTGAACAGTCTGGACACATTCACAACCCTAAACATTCTGAATATATCCACAAACCTGAACACATCCACAACCCTGAACATTCTGAATACATCCACAACCCTAAACATTCTGAATACATCCACAACCTTGAACATTCTGAACACATCCACAACCCTGAACAGTCTGAATACATCCACAACTCTGAACAGTCTGAACACATCCACAACCCTGAACAGTCAGAACACATTTAAAACCCTGAACCATCTGAATACATCCACAAAACCTGAACAGTCTGAACACATCCACAACCCTGAAGAGTCTGAACACATCCAAAACCCTGAACAGTCTGAACACATCCACAACCCTGAACAGTCTGAACACATTCACAACCCTGAACATTCTGAATATATCCACAACCCTGAACATTCTGAATACGTCCACAACCCTGAACAGTCTGAACACATCCACAACCCTGAACAGTCTGAATACATCCACAACCCTGAACAGTCTGAACACATCCACAACCCTGAACAGTCTGAACACATCCACAACCCTGAACAGGCTGAACACATCAACAACCCTGAACATTCTGAATAGGTCCACAACCCTGAACAGTCTGAACACATTCACAAACCTGAACAGTCTGAACACATCCACAACCCTGAACAGTCTGAATACATCCACAACACTGAACAGTCTGAACACATCCACAACCCTGAACAGTCTGAATACATCCACAACCCTGAACAGTCTGAACACATCAACAACCCTGAACTTGCTGAATAGGTCCACAACCCTGAACAGTCTGAACACATTCACAAACATGAACAGTCTGAACACATCCACAACCCTGAACAGTCTGAACACATTCACAAACCTGAACAGTCTGAACACATCCACAACCCTGAACAGTCGGAACACATTTACAACCCTGAACAGTCAGAATACATCCACAACCCTGAACAGTCTGAACACATTTACAACCCTGAACATTCTGAATATATCCACAACCCTGAACACATTCACAACCCTGAACCATCTGAACACATCCACAACCCTGAAAATTCTGAATACGTCCACAACCCTGAACAGTCTGAACACATCCACAACCCTGAACAGTCTGAACACATTCACAACCCTGAACTTGCTGAATAGGTCCACAACCCTGAACAGTCTGAACACATTCACAAACCTGAACAGTCTGAAAACATCCACAACCCTGAACAGTCGGAACACATTTACAACCCTGAACAGTCTGAATACATCCACAACCCTGAACAGTCTGAACACATCATCAACCCTGAACATTCTGAAAACGTCCACAACCCTGAACAGTCTGAACACATCAACAACCCTGAACATTCTGAATACATCCACAAACCTGAACAGTCTGAACACATCCACAACCCTGAACATTCTGAACACATCCACAACCCTGAACAGTCTGGACACATTCACAACCCTAAACATTCTGAATATATCCACAAACCTGAACACATCCACAACCCTGAACATTCTGAATACATCCACAACCCTAAACATTCTGAATACATCCACAACCTTGAACATTCTGAACACATCCACAACCCTGAACAGTCTGAATACATCCACAACTCTGAACAGTCTGAACACATCCACAACCCTGAACAGTCAGAACACATTTAAAACCCTGAACCATCTGAATACATCCACAAAACCTGAACAGTCTGAACACATCCACAACCCTGAAGAGTCTGAACACATCCAAAACCCTGAACAGTCTGAACACATCCACAACCCTGAACAGTCTGAACACATTCACAACCCTGAACATTCTGAATATATCCACAACCCTGAACATTCTGAATACGTCCACAACCCTGAACAGTCTGAACACATCCACAACCCTGAACAGTCTGAATACATCCACAACCCTGAACAGTCTGAACACATCCACAAACCCTGAACAGTCTGAACACATCCACAACCCTGAACAGGCTGAACACATCAACAACCCTGAACATTCTGAATAGGTCCACAACCCTGAACAGTCTGAACACATTCACAAACCTGAACAGTCTGAACACATCCACAACCCTGAACAGTCTGAATACATCCACAACACTGAACAGTCTGAACACATCCACAACCCTGAACAGTCTGAATACATCCACAACCCTGAACAGTCTGAACACATCAACAACCCTGAACTTGCTGAATAGGTCCACAACCCTGAACAGTCTGAACACATTCACAAACATGAACAGTCTGAACACATCCACAACCCTGAACAGTCTGAACACATTCACAAACCTGAACAGTCTGAACACATCCACAACCCTGAACAGTCGGAACACATTTACAACCCTGAACAGTCTGAATACATCCACAACCCTGAAACAGTCTGAACACATCAACAACCCTGAACATTCTGAAAACGTCCACAACCCTGAACAGTCTGAACACATCCACAACCCTGAACAGTCTGAATACATCCACACCCCTGAACAGTCTGAACACATCAACAACCCTGAACTTGCTGAATAGGTCCACAACCCTGAACAGTCTGAACACATTCACAAACCTGAACAGTCTGAACACATCCACAACCCTGAACAGTCTGAACACATTCACAACCTGAACAGTCTGAACACATCCACAACCCTGAACAGTCGGAACACAATTACAACCCTGAACAGTCTGAATACATCCACAACCCTGAACAGTCTGAACACATCCACAACCCTGAACATTCTGAACACATCCACAACCCTGAACAGTCTGGACACATCACAACCCTAAACATTCTGAATATATCCACAAACCTGAACACATCCACAACCCTGAACATTCTGAATACATCCACAACCCTAAACATTCTGAATACATCCACAACCTTGAACATTCTGAACACATCCACAACCCTGAACAGTCTGAATACATCCACAACTCTGAACAGTCTGAACACATCCACAACCCTGAACAGTCAGAACACATTTAAAACCCTGAACCATCTGAATACATCCACAAAACCTGAACAGTCTGAACACATCCACAACCCTGAAGAGTCTGAACACATCCAAAACCCTGAACAGTCTGAACACATCCACAACCCTGAACAGTCTGAACACATTCACCACCCTGAACATTCTGAATATATCCACAACCCTGAACATTCTGAATACGTCCACAACCCTGAACAGTCTGAACACATCCACAACCCTGAACAGTCTGAATACATCCACAACCCTGAACAGTCTGAACACATCCACAACCCTGAACAGTCTGAACACATCCACAACCCTGAACAGGCTGAACACATCAACAACCCTGAACATTCTGAATAGGTCCACAACCCTGAACAGTCTGAACACATTCACAAACCTGAACAGTCTGAACACATCCACAACCCTGAACAGTCTGAATACATCCACAACACTGAACAGTCTGAACACATCCACAACCCTGAACAGTCTGAATACATCCACAACCCTGAACAGTCTGAACACATCAACAACCCTGAACTTGCTGAATAGGTCCACAACCCTGAACAGTCTGAACACATTCACAAACATGAACAGTCTGAACACATCCACAACCCTGAACAGTCTGAACACATTCACAAACCTGAACAGTCTGAACACATCCACAACCCTGAACAGTCGGAACACATTTACAACCCTGAACAGTCAGAATACATCCACAACCCTGAACAGTCTGAACACATCAACAACCCTGAACATTCTGAAAACGTCCTCAACCCTGAACAGTCTGAACACATCCACAACCCTGAACAGTCTGAATACATCCACACCCCTGAACAGTCTGAACACATCAACAACCCTGAACTTGCTGAATAGGTCCACAACCCTGAACAGTCTGAACACATTCACAAACCTGAACAGTCTGAACACATCCACAACCCTGAACAGTCTGAACACATTCACAAACCTGAACAGTCTGAACACATCCACAACCCTGAACAGTCGGAACACAATTACAACCCTGAACAGTCTGAATACATCCACAACCCTGAACAGTCTGAACACATCAACAACCCTGAACATTCTGAAAACGTCCACAACCCTGAACAGTCTGAACACATCCACAACCCTGAACAGTCTGAATACATCCACAACCCTGAACAGTCTGAACACATCAACAACCCTGAACATTCTGAAAACGTCCACAACCCTGAACATTCTGAAAACGTCCACAACCCTGAACAGTCTGAACACATCCACAACCCTGAACATTCTGAATACATCCACAACCCTGAAAAGTCTGAACACATCCACAACCCTGAACATTCTGAACACATCCACAACCCTGAACAGTCTGGACACATTCACAACCCTAAACATTCTGAATATATCCACAAACCTGAACACATCCACAACCCTAAACATTCTGAATACATCCACAACCTTGAACATTCTGAACACATCCACAACCCTGAACATTCTGAACACATCCACAACCCTGAACATTCTGAACACATCCACAACCTTGAACATTCTGAACACATCCACAACCCTGAACAGTCTGAATACATCCACAAACCTGAACAGTCTGAACACATCCACAACCCTGAATAGTCTGAACACATCCAAAACCCTGAACAGTCTGAACACATCCACAACCCTGAACAGTCTGAACACATTTAAAACCCTGAACCGTCTGAACACATCCAAAACCCTGAACAGTCTGAATATATCCACAACCCTGAACACATTTAAAACCCTGAACCGTCTGAATACATCCACAAACCTGAACAGTCTGAACACATCCACAACCCTGAACTTGCTGAATAGGTCCACATCCCTGAACAGTCTGAACACATTCACAAACCTGAACAGTCTGAACACATCCACAACCCTGAACAGTCTGAACACATTCACAAACCTGAACAGCCTGAACACATCCACAACCCTGAACAGTCGGAACACAATTACAACCCTGAACAGTCTGAATACATCCACAACCCTGAACAGTCTGAACACATCAACAACCCTGAACATTCTGAAAACGTCCACAACCCTGAACAGTCTGAACACATCCACAACCCTGAACAGTCTGAATACATCCACAACCCTGAACAGTCTGAACACATCAACAACCCTGAACATTCTGAAAACGTCCACAAACCCTGAACATTCTGAAAACGTCCACAACCCTGAACAGTCTGAACACATCCACAACCCTGAACGTTCTGAATACATCCACAACCCTGAACAGTCTGAACACATCCACAACCCTGAACATTCTGAACACATCCACAACCCTGAACAGTCTGGACACATTCACAACCCTAAACATTCTGAATATATCCACAAACCTGAACACATCCACAACCCTGAACATTCTGAATACATCCACAACCCTAAACATTCTGAATACATCCACAACCTTGAACATTCTGAACACATCCACAACCCTGAACAGTCTGAATACATCCACAACTCTGAACAGTCTGAACACATCCACAACCCTGAACAGTCAGAACACATTTAAAACCCTGAACCATCTGAATACATCCACAAAACCTGAACAGTCTGAACACATCCACAACCCTGAAGAGTCTGAACACATCCAAAACCCTGAACAGTCTGAACACATCCACAACCCTGAACAGTCTGAACACATTCACAACCCTGAACATTCTGAATATATCCACAACCCTGAACATTCTGAATACGTCCACAACCCTGAACAGTCTGAACACATCCACAACCCTGAACAGTCTGAATACATCCACAACCCTGAACAGTCTGAACACATCCACAACCCTGAACAGTCTGAACACATCCACAACCCTGAACAGGCTGAACACATCAACAACCCTGAACATTCTGAATAGGTCCACAACCCTGAACAGTCTGAACACATTCACAAACCTGAACAGTCTGAACACATCCACAACCCTGAACAGTCTGAATACATCCACAACACTGAACAGTCTGAACACATCCACAACCCTGAACAGTCTGAATACATCCACAACCCTGAACAGTCTGAACACATCAACAACCCTGAACTTGCTGAATAGGTCCACAACCCTGAACAGTCTGAACACATTCACAAACATGAACAGTCTGAACACATCCACAACCCTGAACAGTCTGAACACATTCACAAACCTGAACAGTCTGAACACATCCACAACCCTGAACAGTCGGAACACATTTACAACCCTGAACAGTCAGAATACATCCACAACCCTGAACAGTCTGAACACATTTACAACCCTGAACATTCTGAATATATCCACAACCCTGAACACATTCACAACCCTGAACCATCTGAACACATCCACAACCCTGAAAATTCTGAATACGTCCACAACCCTGAACAGTCTGAACACATCCACAACCCTGAACAGGTCTGAACACATTCACAACCCTGAACTTGCTGAATAGGTCCACAACCCTGAACAGTCTGAACACATTCACAAACCTGAACAGTCTGAACACATCCACAACCCTGAACAGTCGGAACACATTTACAACCCTGAACAGTCTGAATACATCCACAACCCTGAAACAGTCTGAACACATCATCAACCCTGAACATTCTGAAAAACGTCCACAAACCCTGAACAGTCTGAACACATCAACAACCCTGAACATTCTGAATACATCCACAAACCTGAACAGTCTGAACACATCCACAACCCTGAACATTCTGAACACATCCACAACCCTGAACAGTCTGGACACATTCACAACCCTAAACATTCTGAATATATCCACAAACCTGAACACATCCACAACCCTGAACATTCTGAATACATCCACAACACTAAACATTCTGAATACATCCACAACCTTGAACATTCTGAACACATCCACAACCCTGAACAGTCTGAATACATCCACAACTCTGAACAGTCTGAACACATCCACAACCCTGAACAGTCAGAACACATTTAAAACCCTGAACCATCTGAATACATCCACAAAACCTGAACAGTCTGAACACATCCACAACCCTGAAGAGTCTGAACACATCCAAAACCCTGAACAGTCTGAACACATCCACAACCCTGAACAGTCTGAACACATTCACAACCCTGAACATTCTGAATATATCCACAACCCTGAACATTCTGAATACGTCCACAACCCTGAACAGTCTGAACACATCCACAACCCTGAACAGTCTGAATACATCCACAACCCTGAACAGTCTGAACACATCCACAACCCTGAACAGTCTGAACACATCCACAACCCTGAACAGGCTGAACACATCAACAACCCTGAACATTCTGAATAGGTCCACAACCCTGAACAGTCTGAACACATTCACAAACCTGAACAGTCTGAACACATCCACAACCCTGAACAGTCTGAATACATCCACAACACTGAACAGTCTGAACACATCCACAACCCTGAACAGTCTGAATACATCCACAACACTGAACAGTCTGAACACATCAACAACCCTGAACTTGCTGAATAGGTCCACAACCCTGAACAGTCTGAACACATTCACAAACATGAACAGTCTGAACACATCCACAACCCTGAACAGTCTGAACACATTCACAAACCTGAACAGTCTGAACACATCCACAACCCTGAACAGTCGGAACACATTTACAACCCTGAACAGTCTGAATACATCCACAACCCTGAACAGTCTGAACACATCAACAACCCTGAACATTCTGAAAACGTCCACAACCCTGAACAGTCTGAACACATCCACAACCCTGAACAGTCTGAATACATCCACACCCCTGAACAGTCTGAACACATCAACAACCCTGAACTTGCTGAATAGGTCCACAACCCTGAACAGTCTGAACACATTCACAAACCTGAACAGTCTGAACACATCCACAACCCTGAACAGTCTGAACACATTCACAAACCTGAACAGTCTGAACACATCCACAACCCTGAACAGTCGGAACACAATTACAACCCTGAACAGTCTGAATACATCCACAACCCTGAACAGTCTGAACACATCAACAACCCTGAACATTCTGAAACGTCCACAACCCTGAACAGTCTGAACACATCCCACAACCCTGAACAGTCTGAATACATCCACAACCCTGAACAGTCTGAACACATCAACAACCCTGAACATTCTGAAAACGTCCACAACCCTGAACATTCTGAAAACGTCCACAACCCTGAACAGTCTGAACACATCCACAACCCTGAACATTCTGAATACATCCACAACCCTGAACAGTCTTGAACACATCCACAACCTGAACATTCTGAACACATCCACAACCCTGAACAGTCTGGACACATTCACAACCCCTAAACATTCTGAATTATCCACAAACCTGAACACATCCACAACCCTGAACATTCTGAATACATCCACAACCCTAAACATTCTGAATACATCCACAACCTTGAACATTCTGAACACATCCACAACCCTGAACAGTCTGAATACATCCACAACCCTGAACAGTCTGAACACATCCACAACCCTGAACAGTCTGAACACATCCAAAACCCTGAACATCTGAATACATCCACAACCCTGAACAGTCTGAACACATCCACAACCCTGAACAGTCTGAACACATCCAAACCCTGAACAGTCTGAACACATCCACAACCCTGAACAGTCTGAACACATTCACAACCCTGAACATTCTGAATACATCCACAACCCTGAACATTCTGAATACATCCACAACCCTGAACAGTCTGAACACATCCACAACCCTGAACAGTCTGAATACATCCACAACCCTGAACAGTCTGAACACATCCACAACCCTGAACAGTCTGAACACATCCACAACCCTGAACAGTCTGAACACATCAACAACCCTGAACATTCTGAATAGGTCCACAACCCTGAACAGTCTGAACACATTCACAAACCTGAACAGTCTGAACACATCCACAACCCTGAACAGTCTGAATACATCCACAACCCTGAACAGTCTGAACACATCCACAACCCTGAACAGTCTGAATACATCCACAACCCTGAACAGTCTGAACACATCAACAACCCTGAACTTGCTGAATAGGTCCACAACCCTGAACAGTCTGAACACATTCACAAACCTGAACAGTCTGAACACATCCACAACCCTGAACAGTCTGAACACATTCACAAACCTGAACAGTCTGAACACATCCACAACCCTGAACAGTCTGAACACATTTACAACCCTGAACAGTCTGAATACATCCACAACCCTGAACAGTCTGAACACATCAACAACCCTGAACATTCTGAAAACGTCCACAACCCTGAACAGTCTGAACACATCCACAACCCTGAACAGTCTGAATACATCCACAACCCTGAACAGTCTGAACACATCAACAACCCTGAACACTTCTGAATACGTCCACAACCCTGAACAGTCTGAACACATCACAAACCTGAACAGTCTGAACACATCCACAACCCTGAACAGTCTGAACACATCCACAAACCTGAACAGTCTGAACACATCCACAACCCTGAACAGTCTGAACACAATTACAACCCTGAACAGTCTGAATACATCCACAACCCTGAACAGTCTGAACACATCCACAACCCTGAACATTCTGAACACATCCACAACCCTGAACAGTCTGAACACATCCACAACCCTGAACAGTCTGAATACATCCACAACCTGAACATGTCTGAACACATCAACAGACCTGAACATTCTGAAAACATCCACAACCCTGAACATTCTGAAAACGTCCAAAACCCTGAACAGTCTGAACACATCCACAACCCTGAACATTCTGAATACATCCACAACCCTGAACAGTCTGAACACATCCACAACCCTGAACAGTCTGAACACATCCACAACCCTGAACAGTCTGAACACATTCACAACCCTGAACATTCTGAATACATCCACAAACCTGAACACATCCACAACCCTGAACAGTCTGAATACATCCACAACCCTGAACAGTCTGAATACATCCACAACCCTGAACAGTCTGAACACATCCACAACCCTGAACAGTCTGAACACATCCACAACCCTGAACAGTCTGAACACATCCACAACCCTGAACAGTCTGAACACATCCACAACCCTGAACAGTCTGAATACATCCACAAACCTGAACAGTCTGAACACATCCACAACCCTGAACAGTCTGAACACATCCAAACCCTGAACAGTCTGAACACATCCACAACCCTGAACAGTCTGAACACATCCACAACCCTGAACAGTCTGAACACATCCAAACCCTGAACAGTCTGAATATATCCACAACCCTGAACACATTTAAAACCCTGAACCGTCTGAATACATCCACAAACCTGAACAGTCTGAACACATCCACAACCCTGAACAGTCTGAACACATCCACAACCCTGAACAGTCTGAACACATCCACAACCCTGAACAGTCTGAACACATCCACAACCCTGAACATCTGAACACATCCAAAACCCTGAACAGTCTGAACACATCCAACCCTGAAACGTCTGAACACATCCACAACCCTGAACAGTCTGAATACATCCACAACCCTGAACAGTCTGAACACATCCACAACCCTGAACAGTCTGAACACATCCACAACCCTGAACAGTCTGAATACATCCACAACCCTGAACAGTCTGAATACATCCACAACCCTGAACAGTCTGAACACATCCACAACCCTGAACAGTCTGAACACATCCAAAACCCTGAACAGTCTGAACACATCCACAACCCTGAACAGTCTGAACACATCCACAACCCTGAACATTCTGAACACATCCACAACCCTGAACAGTCTGAATACATCCACAACCCTGAACAGTCTGAACACATCCACAACCCTGAACAGTCTGAACACATCCACAACCCTGAACAGTCTGAACACATCCACAACCCTGAACAGTCTGAACACATCCAAAACCCTGAACAGTCTGAACACATCCACAACCCTGAACAGTCTGAATACATCCACAACCCTGAACAGTCTGAACACATCCACAACCCTGAACAGTCTGAACACATCCACAACCCTGAACAGTCTGAACACATCCACAACCCTGAACAGTCTGAACACATCCACAACCCTGAACAGTCTGAACACATTCAAAACCCTGAACAGTCTGAATACATCCACAAACCTGAACAGTCTGAACACATCCACAACCCTGAACAGTCTGAACACATCCACAACCCTGAACAGTCTGAACACATCCACAACCCTGAACAGTCTGAACACATCCACAACCCTGAACATTCTGAATACATCCACAACCCTGAACAGTCTGAATACATCCACAACCCTGAACAGTCTGAACACATCCACAACCCTGAACAGTCTGAATACATCCACAACCCTGAACAGTCTGAACACATCCACAACCCTGAACAGTCTGAACACATCCACAACCCTGAACAGTCTGAACACATCAACAACCCTGAACATTCTGAATAGGTCCACAACCCTGAACAGTCTGAACACATCACAAACCTGAACAGTCTGAACACATCCACAACCCTGAACAGTCTGAATACATCCACAACCCTGAACAGTCTGAACACATCCACAACCCTGAACAGTCTGAATACATCCACAACCCTGAACAGTCTGAACACATCAACAACCCTGAACTTGCTGAATACATCCACAACCCTGAACAGTCTGAACACATTCACAAACCTGAACAGTCTGAACACATCCACAACCCTGAACAGTCTGAACACATTCACAAACCTGAACAGTCTGAACACATCCACAACCCTGAACAGTCTGAACACATCCACAACCCTGAACAGTCTGAATACATCCACAACCCTGAACAGTCTGAACACATCAACAACCCTGAACATTCTGAAAACATCCACAACCCTGAACAGTCTGAACACATCCACAACCCTGAACAGTCTGAATACATCCACAACCCTGAACAGTCTGAACACATCAACAACCCTGAACATTCTGAATACATCCACAACCCTGAACAGTCTGAACACATTCACAAACCTGAACAGTCTGAACACATCCACAACCCTGAACAGTCTGAACACATTCACAAACCTGAACAGTCTGAACACATCCACAACCCTGAACAGTCTGAACACATTACAACCCTGAACAGTCTGAATACATCCACAACCCTGAACAGTCTGAACACATCAACAACCCTGAACATTCTGAAAACATCCACAACCCTGAACAGTCTGAACACATCCACAACCCTGAACAGTCTGAATACATCCACAACCCTGAACAGTCTGAACACATCCACAACCCTGAACATTCTGAAAACATCCACAACCCTGAACAGTCTGAAAACATCCACAACCCTGAACAGTCTGAACACATCCACAACCCTGAACATTCTGAATACATCCACAACCCTGAACAGTCTGAACACATCCACAACCCTGAACAGTCTGAACACATCCACAACCCTGAACAGTCTGAACACATTCACAACCCTGAACATTCTGAATACATCCACAAACCTGAACACATCCACAACCCTGAACATTCTGAATACATCCACAAGCCTGAACAGTCTGAATACATCCACAACCCTGAACAGTCTGAACACATCCACAACCCTGAACAGTCTGAACACATCCACAACCCTGAACAGTCTGAACACATCCACAACCCTGAACAGTCTGAACACATCCACAACCCTGAACAGTCTGAACACATCCACAAACCTGAACAGTCTGAACACATCCACAACCCTGAACAGTCTGAACACATCCAAACCCTGAACAGTCTGAACACATCCACAACCCTGAACAGTCTGAACACATCCACAACCCTGAACAGTCTGAACACATCCACAACCCTGAACAGTCTGAATACATCCACAACCCTGAACACATTCCAAAACCCTGAACAGTCTGAATACATCCACAACCTGAACAGTCTGAACACATCCACAACCCTGAACAGTCTGAACACATCCACAACCCTGAACAGTCTGAACACATCCACAACCCTGAACAGTCTGAACACATCCACAACCCTGAACAGTCTGAACACATCCACAACCCTGAACAGTCTGAACACATCCACAACCCTGAACAGTCTGAACACATCCACAACCCTGAACAGTCTGAATACATCCACAACCCTGAACAGTCTGAACACATCCACAACCCTGAACAGTCTGAACACATCCACAACCCTGAACAGTCTGAATACATCCACAACCCTGAACAGTCTGAACACATCCACAACCCTGAACAGTCTGAACACATCCACAACCCTGAACAGTCTGAACACATCCACAACCCTGAACAGTCTGAACACATCCACAACCCTGAACAGTCTGAAACACATCCACAACCCTGAACAGTCTGAAACATCCACAACCCTGAACAGTCTGAACACATCCACAACCCTGAACAGTCTGAACACATCCACAACCCTGAACAGTCTGAACACATCCACAACCCTGAACAGTCTGAACACATCCACAACCCTGAACAGTCTGAACACATCCACAACCCTGAACAGTCTGAACACATCCACAACCCTGAACAGTCTGAATACATCCACAACCCTGAACAGTCTGAACACATCCACAACCCTGAACAGTCTGAACACATCCACAACCCTGAACAGTCTGAACACATCCACAACCCTGAACAGTCTGAATACATCCACAACCCTGAACAGTCTGAATACATCCACAACCCTGAACAGTCTGAACACATCCACAACCCTGAACATTCTGAATACATCCACAACCCTGAACAGTCTGAACACATCCACAACCCTGAACAGTCTGAATACATCCACAACCCTGAACAGTCTGAATACATCCACAACCCTGAACAGTCTGAACACATCCATAACCCTGAACAGTCTGAACACATCCACAACCCTGAACAGTCTGAACACATCCACAACCCTGAACATTCTGAATACATCCACAACCCTGAACACATTCACAACCCTGAACAGTCTGAACACATCCACAACCCTGAACATTCTGAATACATCCACAACCCTGAACAGTCTGAACACATCCACAACCCTGAACAGTCTGAACACATCACAACCCTGAACATTCTGAATACATCCACAACCCTGAACAGTCTGAACACATCCACAACCCTGAACAGTCTGAATACATCCACAACCCTGAACAGTCTGAACACATCAACAACCCTGAACTTGCTGAATAGGTCCACAACCCTGAACAGTCTGAACACATTCACAAACCTGAACAGTCTGAACACATCCACAACCCTGAACAGTCTGAACACATTCACAAACCTGAACAGTCTGAACACATCCACAACCCTGAACAGTCTGAACACATTTACAACCCTGAACAGTCTGAATACATCCACAACCCTGAACAGTCTGAACACATCAACAACCCTGAACATTCTGAAAACGTCCACAACCCTGAACAGTCTGAACACATCCACAACCCTGAACAGTCTGAATACATCCACAACCCTGAACAGTCTGAACACATCAACAACCCTGAACATTCTGAATACGTCCACAACCCTGAACAGTCTGAACACATCCACAACCTGAACAGTCTGAACACATCCACAACCCTGAACAGTCTGAACACATCCACAACCCTGAACAGTCTGAACACATCCACAACCCTGAACAGTCTGAACACATCCACAACCCTGAACAGTCTGAACACATCCACAACCCTGAACATTCTGAAAACATCCACAACCCTGAACAGTCTGAACACATCCACAACCCTGAACATTCTGAACACATCCACAACCCTGAACAGTCTGAACACATCCACAACCCTGAACAGTCTGAACACATCCACAACCCTGAACAGTCTGAACACATCCACAACCCTGAACAGTCTGAACACATCCAAAACCCTGAACAGTCTGAACACATCCACAACCCTGAACAGTCTGAACACATCCACAACCCTGAACAGTCTGAACACATCCACAACCCTGAACAGTCTGAACACATCCACAACCCTGAACAGTCTGAACACATCCACAACCCTGAACAGTCTGAATACATCCACAACCCTGAACAGTCTGAATACATCCACAACCCTGAACAGTCTGAACACATCCACAACCCTGAACATTCTGAACACATCCACAACCCTGAACAGTCTGAACACATCCACAAACCTGAACAGTCTGAACACATCCACAACCCTGAACAGTCTGAATACATCCACAACCCTGAACAGTCTGAACACATCCACAACCCTGAACAGTCTGAACACATCCACAACCCTGAACAGTCTGAACACATCCACAACCCTGAACATTCTGAATACATCCACAACCCTGAACACATTCAACCCTGAACAGTCTGAACACATCCACAACCCTGAACATTCTGAATACGTCCACAACCCTGAACAGTCTGAACACATCCACAACCCTGAACAGTCTGAACACATCCACAACCCTGAACATTCTGAATACATCCACAACCCTGAACAGTCTGAACACATCCACAACCCTGAACAGTCTGAATACATCCACAACCCTGAACAGTCTGAACACATCAACAACCCTGAATTCTGAATACATCCACAACCCTGAACAGTCTGAACACATCCACAACCCTGAACAGTCTGAACACATCCACAACCCTGAACAGTCTGAACACATCCACAACCCTGAACAGTCTGAACACATCCACAACCCTGAACAGTCTGAATACATCCACAACCCTGAACAGGCTGAACACATCAACAACCCTGAACATTCTGAATATATCCACAACCCTGAACACATTCACAACCCTGAACAGTCTGAACACATCCACAACCCTGAACAGTCTGAATACATCCACAACCCTGAACAGTCTGAATACATCCACAACCCTGAACAGTCTGAACACATCAACAACCCTGAACATTCTGAATACATCCACAACCCTGAACAGTCTGAACACATCCACAACCCTGAACAGTCTGAACACATCCACAACCCTGAACAGTCTGAACACATCAACAACCCTGAACTTCTGAATAATCCACAACCCTGAACAGTCTGAACACATTCAAAACCTGAACAGTCTGAACACATCCACAACCCTGAACAGTCTGAACACACCACAACCCTGAACAGTCTGAACACATCCACAACCCTGAACAGTCTGAACACATCCACAACCCTGAACAGTCTGAATACATCCACAACCCTGAACAGTCTGAACACATCCACAACCCTGAACATCTGAAAACATCCACAACCCTGAACAGTCTGAACACATCCACAACCCTGAACAGTCTGAATACATCCACAACCCTGAACAGTCTGAACACATCCACAACCCTGAACATTCTGAACACATCCACAACCCTGAACAGTCTGAACACATCCAAAACCCTGAACAGTCTGAACACATCCACAACCCTGAACAGTCTGAATACATCCACAACCCTGAACAGTCTGAACACATCCACAACCCTGAACATCTGAACACATCCACAACCCTGAACATTCTGAACACATCCACAACCTTGAACATTCTGAACACATCCACAACCCTGAACAGTCTGAATACATCCACAAACCTGAACAGTCTGAACACATCCACAACCCTGAATAGTCTGAACACATCCAAAACCCTGAACAGTCTGAACACATCCACAACCCTGAACAGTCTGAACACATTTAAAACCCTGAACCGTCTGAACACATCCAAAACCCTGAACAGTCTGAATATATCCACAACCCTGAACACATTTAAAACCCTGAACCGTCTGAATACATCCACAAACCTGAACAGTCTGAACACATCCACAACCCTGAACAGTCTGAACACATCCAAAACCCTGAACAGTCTGAACACATCCACAACCCTGAACAGCCTGAACACATTTAAAACCCTGAACCATCTGAACACATCCAAAACCCTGAACAGTCTGAACACATTTAAAACACTGAAACGTCTGAACACATCAACAACCCTGAACAGTCTGAATACATCCACAACCCTGAACAGTCTGAAGACATCCACAACCCTGAACAGTCTGAATACATCCACAACCCTGAACAGTCTGAACACATCCACAACCCTGAACAGTCTGAACACATTCACAACCCTGAACATTCTGAATATATCCACAACCCTGAAATCATCCACATCCAAACATTCTGAATACATCCAAAACCATGAACAGACTGAATACATCCACAACCCTGAACTCTGAACACATCCACAACCCTGAACATCTGAATACACCACAACCCTGAACATTCTGAATATATCCACAACCCTGAACATTCTGAATACATCCACAACCCTGAACACATCCACAACCCTGAACAGTCTGAATACATCCACACCCTGAACATCTGAAGATGTCCACAACCCTGAACATTCTGAATACATCCACAACCTTGAACATTCTGAACAACCATCCACAAGCCTGAACAGTCTGAATACATCCACAACCCTGAACAGTCTGAACACATCCATAACCTGAACAGTCTGAACACATCCACAACCCTGAACAGTCTGAACACATCCACAACCCTAAACATTCTGAAACATCAACAACCCTGAACAGTCTGAACACATCCACAACCCTGAACATCTGAACACATCCACAAACCCTGAACACCTCCACAACCCTGAACAGTCTGAACACATCCACAACCCTGAACAGTCTGAACACATCCACAACCCTGAACAGTCTGAACACATCCACAACCCTGAACAGTCTGAACACATCCACAACCCTGAACCGTCTGAATACATCCACAACCCTGAACAGTCTGAACACATCCACAACCCTGAACAGTCTGAACACATCCAAAACCCTGAACCGTCTGAACAGATCCACAACCCTGAACCACCTGAATACATCCACAACCCTGAACAGTCTGAATACATCCACAACCCTGAACAGTCTGAACAGATCCACAACCCTGAACATTCTGAATAGGTCCACAACCCTGAACAGTCTGAACACATTCACAAACCTGAACAGTCTGAATACATCCACAACCCTGAACAGTCTGAATACATCACATCCACAACCCTGAACAGTCTGAACACATCCACAACCCTGAACAGTCTGAACACATCCACAACCCTGAACAGTCTGAACACATTACAAAACCCTGAACATTCTGAATATCCACAACCCTGAACACTTCACACCCTGAACAGTCTGAACACATCCACAACCCTGAACAGTCTGAATACATCCACAACCCTGAACAGTCTGAACACATCCACAACCCTGAACAGTCTGAACACATCCAACCCTGAATCCATTCCACAACCCTGAACAGTCTGAACACATCCACAACCCTGAACAGTCTGAATACATCCACAACCCTGAACAGTCTGAACACATCCACAACCCTGAACATTCTGAATACATCCACAACCCTGAACAGTCTGAACACATCCACAACCCTGAACAGTCTGACATCCACAACCCTGAACAGTCTGAACACATCCACAACCCTGAACAGTCTGAACACATCCACACCCTGAACAGTCTGAACACATCCACAACCCTGAACAGTCTGAACACATCAACAACCCTGAACTTCTGAAATACATCCACAACCCTGAACAGTCTGAACACATCCACAACCCTGAACAGTCTGAACACATCCACAACCCTGACAGTCTGAATACATCCACAACCCTGAACAGTCTGAACACATCCACAACCCTGAACAGTCTGAATACATCCACAACCCTGAACAGTCTGAACACATCAACAACCCTGAACAGCTGAATACATCCACAACCCTGAACAGTCTGAACACATCCACAAACCTGAACAGTCTGAACACATCCACAACCCTGAACAGTCTGAACACATCCACAACCTGAACAGTCTGAACACATCCACAACCCTGAACAGTCTGAACACATCCACAACCCTGAACAGTCTGAATACATCCACAACCCTGAACAGTCTGAACACATCAACAACCCTGAACATTCTGAAAACGTCCACAACCCTGAACAGTCTGAACACATCCACAACCCTGAACAGTCTGAATACATCCACAACCCTGAACAGTCTGACACATCACCAACACCCTGAACTTGCTGAATAGTCCACAACCCTGAACAGTCTGAACACATTCACAAACCTGAACAGTCTGAACACATCCACAACCCTGAACAGTCTGAACACATTCACAAACCTGAACAGTCTGAACACATCCACAACCCTGAACAGTCTGAACACATTTACAACCCTGAACAGTCTGAATACATCCACAACCCTGAACAGTCTGAACACATCCACAACCCTGAACATCTGAAAACACGTCCACAACCCTGAACAGTCTGAACACATCCACAACCCTGAACAGTCTGAATACATCCACAACCCTGAACAGTCTGAACACATCAACAACCCTGAACATTCTGAAAACATCCACAACCCTGAACAGTCTGAACACATCCACAACCCTGAACAGTCTGAACACATCCACAACCCTGAACAGTCTGAATACATCCACAACCCTGAACAGTCTGACACATCCACAACCCTGAACAGTCTGAACACATCCACAACCCTGAACAGTCTGAACACATTCACAACCCTGAACATTCTGAATACATCCACAAACCTGAACACATCCACAACCCTGAACAGTCTGAACACATCCACAACCCTGAACATTCTGAATACATCCACAACCCTGAACAGTCTGAACACATCCACAACCCTGAACAGTCTGAACACATCCACAACCCTGAACAGTCTGAACACATCCACAACCCTGAACAGTCTGAACACATCCACAACCCCCTGAACAGTCTGAATACATCCACAACCCTGAACAGTCTGAACACATCCACAACCCTGAACAGTCTGAACACATCCACAACCTGAACAGTCTGAACACATCCACAACCCTGAACAGTCTGAACACATTTAAAAACCCTGAACAGTCTGAACACATCCAAACCCTGAACAGTCTGAATACATCCCACACCCTGAACACATCCAAAACCCTGAACATCTGAATACATCCACAACCTGAACAGTCTGAACACATCCACAACCCTGAACAGTCTGAACACATCAACCCCTGAACAGTCTGAACACATCCACAACCCTGAACAGTCTGAACACATTTAAACCCTGAACCATCTGAACACATCCAAAACCCTGAACGTCTGAACACATCCAAACCCTGAACGTCTGAACACATCACACACCCTGAACAGTCTGAACATCCACAACCCTGAACAGTCTGAACACATCCACAACCCTGAACAGTCTGAACACATCCACAACCCTGAACAGTCTGAACACATCCACAACCCTGAACAGTCTGAATACATCATCCACAACCCTGAACAGTCTGAAGACATCCACAACCCTGAACAGTCTGAACACATCCAAACCCTGAACAGTCTGAACACATCCACAACCCTGAACAGTCTGAACACATCCACAACCCTGAACATTCTGAACATTCCACAACCCTGAACAGTCTGAACACCACAACCCTGACAGTCTGAACACATCCACAACCCTGAACAGTCTGAACACATCCACAACCTGAACAGTCTGAACACATCCACAACCCTGAACAGTCTGAACACATCCACAACCCTGAACGTCTGAACACATCCACAACCCTGAACAGTCTGAATACACATCCACAACCCTGAACAGTCTGAACACATCCACAACCCTGAACAGTCTGAACACATCCAAACCCTGAACAGTCTGAACCATCCACAACCCTGAACACCTGAATACATCCACAACCCTGAACAGTCTGAATACATCCACAACCCTGAACAGTCTGAACACATCCACAACCCTGAACATTCTGAATACATCCACAACCCTGAACAGTCTGAACACATCCACAACCCTGAACAGTCTGATACATCCACAACCCTGAACAGTCTGAATCATCCACAACCCTGAACAGTCTGAACACATCCACAACCCTGAACAGTCTGAACACATCCACAACCCTGAACAGTCTGAACACATCCACAACCCTGAACATTCTGAACACATCCACAACCCTGAACACATTCACAACCCTGAACGTCTGAACACATCACAACCCTGAAAATTCTGAATACATCCACAACCCTGAACAGTCTGAACACATCCACAACCCTGAACAGTCTGAACACATCCACACCCTGAACATTCTGAATACATCCACAACCCTGAACAGTCTGAACACATCCACAACCCTGAACAGTCTGAATACATCCACAACCCTGAACAGTCTGAACACATCACAACCCTGAACTTGCTGAATACATCCACAACCCTGAACAGTCTGAACACATTCACAAACCTGAACATCTGAAGTCTGAACACATCCACAACCCTGAACATCTGAATACATCCACAACCCTGAACAGTCTGAACACATCACAACCCTGAACTTGCTGAATACATCCAAACCCTGAACAGTCTGAACACATCCACAACCTGAACAGTCTGAACCAATCCACAACCCTGAACATCTCTACAACATCCACAACCCTGAACACAGTCTGAACACATCCACAACCCTGAACAGTCTGAACACATCACAACCCTGAACAGTCTGAACACATCCACAACCCTGAACATTCTGAAACCATCACAACCCTGAACAGTCTGAACACATCCACAACCCTGAACATTCTGAACACATCCACAACCCTGAACAGTCTGAACACATCCACAACCCTGAACAGTCTGAAACACATCCACAACCCTGAACAGTCTGAACACATCCACAACCTGAACAGTCTGAACACATCCACAACCCTGAACAGTCTGAACACATCCACAACCCTGACCGTCTGAAATACATCCACAACCCTGAACAGTCTGAACACATCCACAACCCTGAACAGTCTGAACACATC